>NW_027531902.1:3315914-3513230 GCF_008692635.1 Crocuta crocuta
TTTTTTTTAATTACTTTAAAGCAATTAAACGCTTTTGCTAGTACTGTTTTACATAGAAATGTAAACACACTCACTCAAAGCCACAAAATATAGACAGTAACTATCCAGGGATGAGTCAACACAGGAAGCAAACACAGAAAAGGATACTGTTTCATGACTTCTTTATACTTGACAGTGTCACGAATATCTGGGAGGGAAAAAAAGAATTCACTGGAATTTAACACATAAGAAACAGTAAGTTTGAGACTGTCCACCTATAATAGCCTCAACCAATAGGGCTCTCATGTCATCTCTGCCTCCTTTGAGGAGAAAAAGTAAGTTTCTCTCTTGGTATCTCAGTTACTTTTCATATCTGTTTTTTAAATTTTTAAGCTAAGGTCAAGGAACTATGATAGGGAAAAAAGCAAGATTGTGAAGAGAACAGAAAGGCAGAAGGTGTCCTGCAAGTACCTTCTCTACCAGCAAGAAGCTGAAGCAGGTTTTCAGCCTCCTCTTGTCTGCGTTCTCTTCTACTAAGTCCTCCTGCTTCACACTGCTTTCCTTCCTTACAAAGGATAATTGGCAAGCGGCGCCTGGGTGGCTCAGTCAGTTAAGCGACTGACTTCGGCTCAAGTCACGATCTCACGGTTCATGAGTTCAAGCCCACGTCCGGCTCTGTGCTGACAGCTCAGAGCCTGGAGCCTGCTTTAGATTCTGTGTCTCCCTTTCTCTCTGTCCCTCCGCTTCTCTCTCTCTCTCTCTCTCTCAAATAAAAAAAAAAAAAAGAAAGAAAGAAAAAGATAATTGGCAAGTCACCCATGAAAAATGTAAGCCAGGGAGCTCGGAAATTAAGGTAGACATGGTCTGAGATAAGGAAAAAAGTTTTGTACAACTAAAATACTTTATCAGTGACCATATGCATAGAAAAAAAGAGCTAAAAAAAAATATGAAATTGTTAAATCACTATATTGTACACCTGAAACTAATATAACATATTTTAAATATACTGGAATTAAAAGTTAAAAAAAAAAAAGAGAGAGTGAGTAAGGGACCTAAATTAAGAAAAAGTTTATTTCTTACTGCCTACTAGTAACAGGGTAATGCAGACATGATTTTTCAAAGGCAAAATTAATGCATCCAGTAATGTCTAACTAAACCTATCTATCAGCCTATAGACCCCACCAAATATTAGAATTCCATCTTTTTTAAAATTTAAGTATAATTGACATAGAGTATCTAAGTTTCAGGTTTACATCATAATTAGATATTTTTACATATTTCAAAATGATCTCCACAATAAGTCCAGTTACCATCTGTCACCATACAAAGTTATTATATTATGCTATATATTATATCCCCATGACTATGTAACTGGACATTTGTACCTCTTAATCCTCTTCACCTATTTCACTCACCTCCTAACTCCTCTCCATTCTGGTAACCAAGAGCTTATTTCCTGTATCTATGAGTCTGTTGCTGCCTTGTTTTGTTTGTTCCTTTGTTTTGCTTTTTTAGATTCCACATATAAGTGAAATCATAAGGCATTTGTCTTTCTCTGTCTTGATTTACCTCACTTAACATAACACCCTCTAGATCCATCCATGTTGTCACAAATGGTAAGATCTCATTCTATTTTATGGTTGAGTCATTTTCCGTGGCATATATATGCTATATCTTGTTGATCCATTCATCTGTCAACAGATAGAAGTCCATCCTTTAAGTGAGAAGATGTCAGTTTTTTCCCCAACTCTTTCCAAAATGATCTCTGCTTCTTAAACAAGGTTTTCCTTTATTAGTATAACTGGAGTACCAGCAGCTTAACAAGATTAAGAAACAAGGAGGGAGAAGATTAGCACAGTGACAGCCTAGAAATCAGGAGACCCACAGATCGCATCAAGAATTATGACTCTGATATATCTGCANCAGACTCCTCTGAAGCCTCGTGATAATTGGAAACCCCCCTCCAAAATAATGCATATATATACATATTCCCATGTAACACTGGGAGAGGAAGAAAGGTTCCTATAGATCAGTAAGTGAACTACCACACAAGAACCCTTACACTCTAAACTTTTGAGAAAAGAAACTAAATAAAACAGGTTTATGTATTAGAGCCTACTGAAGGTTTTATGATCTGGAAGGGAGAGGGCTCACTTTATGATTTCACTATCCCAAGTAACAACAGTCGGACACCCTAGGGTCAGAAAGGGGGGAGAGATAACAGTGAAAAGGAAGCATATTTAGTTAGGGAAAGGAGCAAATAAAAAACTGTGATTAAGGGAGAAGACTTGTTTAGAGATTCTAGCAAAGTCACGTAAAATGAAAGTAGACAGTTTTGAAAAATGAAAACATTGAAGACTGGCAAGCTGGAAGCTTGCCATTTTCTGAGGGACTTCACACAGTTCTGGTACAGTCTACTCACCAATATTGGCAGGAAAGGGCACTTCATGTACAGCTGGGTCCAGATTAATCACATAGGGTGGAGAGCCTTGGCTATGCAGATGTCCGGTAAGCCTCTGCAGAGGTATGGGGAGAGGGACGTAGTGAAACAAAGAGGGAATGATAGGGGCCAAGAGAGAACTTCCATTCCCTTATCAATCATACCTGAAGGCTTCTGCACTTAACTTTTCTCAGTACCTTAAGTATTTGCCCCCAATATCCACCTCCAACATTCAATTCAGATGAAATGCTACCTTTTCCTTATCACCCACCTAACACAGCCTCCCCCTACTCTCGATCACTTATCTGCTTGAGTTGTGTGGGTTTTTTTCTAGCACTCCCATTAAAACATTAGCTCCAAAAAGCGGGGAACCATGTAATGTCAATTTCGCTGTGTCCTCAGTGGTTGAAACATGACAGCTGTGCAAGAAATAATTCTTTAACAATCTACACCAAAAGCCCGTGGCCTGACACTGTATTAGTAGCCAGTTACTCGTAAGACTGTCTTCGAGGAGCTGGCAACTTTGTTGGTAAAACAATTCCAGAACGTGGTTAAGTTACCAAACACGAACTGAGGGTGCGCAGGAGAGAGCCCTAGCCCTAATTAAACCAGACTAGAGTCCGAAAAGGCCAGCCTAGGAAGGAACCGGAGTTGCTGGCGAGTTCTCGAAAGCCACACGCGAGTCCCTTCCAACTCCCCTGAGTCCTTCCTCCCGTTCTCCCAGGCCTTTCGCCTGCCACCTCGCGCGCGCACCTACTACGCCCGCGCCCTCTACGTTACCTGTACAAAAGTGGTTTTCCCAGATCCCGCCATTCCCAACACCAACAGACACACCGGGGGCCGAGGAGCCCCGGAAGCCTGCGACTCAGCTTCGCCTACGGACTCCGCCATCTTTCTCCTGGCTCCGCCCACTCTACCATAGAGCCGCTGCGTGCCTAGAAAGGCTTCTGTGACGCAAGGGGCCAAGATAGAGGGTAGAGCTCAACCAGCGCGAAAGGGAGAGGCGATGGGGTGGACCGGGCGTGTGCGATTTCTTGCCTCCCAACTAGGCTGGCAACCAATTTGGGCCAGTAGAGGGGACACCAGGGGCTGGGAGGATGGTTGGAGGTGGCCAAGAAAAGAGGCACTCGCCGTTGTTGGGGAGGGCCTAAGAGCAGAGTACTTGCGCCCAAGGCGACCCGAGATGAGGTCCCCACAGCGCTGCCCCCAGAGTTCGAAAATGAAGAAAGTGCGTTTCTCTTTAGTCCCCCGAGAAACGGGGAACAGAGCCGCCAGGGAACCGGCAGCTAGGACTTATTCGGCAGCCCGCGAGGTTCAGCCGATCCAGGCTGGACCGGCCAGGGCTGGGGTGAGGTGCGACCCGCGGGGTTGCTGGGCAGCGCCAAGACACAAGGAGCACAGAACGGAGAAACTGAGAAAACCTTCCGCAAGGGGACGCCATTTCCGCGTGGCGCAGCACCGTGACACTAGCGCTCTCTCCTTGACAGGGAGCCTGTGTGAACAATACGAGGACCTTGGAGATGAACCCTTGGATTCCCAGAGCAAGTAGGTACTGAAGGGGCGCTTCCTTCGACGGAAGTGTCCATGAAACCAGAAAGGTGGTGGAAAAGCCTGGAAATCTGTTACTCCCGACCACCCCCAAATGTGCCTGTGGCCCTTTGTAGCTGCTGTAGTGTTCAGTAACTCCCAAGATTGGGTTTCACACCCACGCTCTGCCCCTTGCCGACAGTGTAAATCGTACCCATGTCATTGAAATTCTCCGAACCGGTTTTCTCTTTAAAATGGAAGTAACACTGGGGCGCCTGGGTGGCTTAGTCGGTTAAGCGTCCGACTTTCGCTTAGGTCATGATCTCGCGGATCGTGGGCTCGAGCCCCGCGTCGGGCTCTGCGCTGACTGCCAGCTCAGAGCCTGGAGCCTGTTTCAGTCTGTGACTCCCTCTCTCTCTGACCCTCCCCTGCTCACGCTGTCTCTCTCTCTCTCTCTCTCTCTCTCCTAGAAATAAATAAAACGTTAAAAAAAAATTAAAATGGAAGTAACACCACACAGGATTGTAGTGACTGTGTATTAAATTGTAAACTACACTCATTTACCTTTACCGTTAACTTTATCCCTCGTGCTGTGCATAGTGTTAGGAACATAATAGGTACTCAAGAATAGTTTCTTGTATGAATTCAGGTACAATTGTGCATTTTGTGTTTCCTGAATTTTCATTAAGAATTGATAGGGGAATGCCTCACTTGTTCTTTCTTCAGGTTTGCCAAGGAATCTGAGAGTTCCACTGACCTGTATCTTAATTTCCTAAATGCAATTTTCGAGCGACAGACGCTAACAAAGTCAGAGACGAAGTTTAAAGAAAAGGCAATGAGGGAGCTGAGGAAGCTGAACAGCCGAGCAAAACAAGCTCAAATGCGGCAAGAATCACTAATGCAGGAAACCAAAGAGCTATACAATGAAAAGTTACTTGTCCAAACTGAAAACCAGTTCTTTCTGGACTACCTAAACAACGAAACTGAGAAGTATAGAAGACAGCCTGAAGAGCTATGGAACCAGTATTTACAAAAAAGGGAAGAGCTTGCACAAAGGAGACAGGAATTAGCCTCCAAATATGCAAAACAAACCTCAGGGTATAAAGAGGAGCTCTTGCAGAAGGAAAACCTCCAATCCAATTTAAAACAGCAGTTGCAGGCACTCAGGGGTGTTTCCCTAGTAAAGGAGAAACAGGAGAGAGAAATGCAGGTATTAGAGGACAAGAAAAAGGAAGCCCAAGCTGAGATAGATGCAAAGAAATGGGAAATACAGGTCCAGTTGGTCCAGGAAAAAGCATTACTGGACAAACAGCTGAGTGAGTCAGACCGGAAGCAGTTGGGAAAGAGGAAAAGACAGGAGCTCGTAAGGAGGGCCCATGCCTTGCAGTCGGAAGCAAGGCAGTATACTTTTGAGTTCTACCGTGACGTCAGGAGAGAGAACCGGCAGTTAAAGAAGGAATTAGAGCAGCAAGCCCAGCAGTGCCAGGAGCTGCAGGCCACTAAGGGCCAGCTCATAAATCAGAAGCAGCAGCTGCAGCAAGAACAGTGGTACGTGGAGTCCTTAGTCCGGGGGAGGAACCGACTGCAGAAAAGGCATAACCCGTGCCCAGGATTGGATGCTCCAGAGGTGCTCCATAACACCTCTCCTAAGTACCAAATCAAGTATTAATCCAAAGCACTTCCCAAAATAACCGATTATATAAGTACTGGAGCAAGAATTCTCACGTGCTGTATAAACCTGGTTCCAAAGGCTTTGGGATCTCAGACTGCTATGGTAAAACACCCATCGTGATGTGTTAGTGTGAAAGATTAGGTGCTTTTCTTCCAGCAGTACTGCTGGATATTTAGGTTTTCCTTTAATTGATCTTGTTGATAACCAGGATGTTCCTCAAATCTCCAGATAACCCAGTACCATTTCCTAAACACCTGTACTTCAGACTAGCTCAAGGAAACCAGCTTGAGGAAATGAAAACAGTTGTGTGACTTATTTCATCTAGCTAAACTAGATTTCTTTATGTAAAAAACACCTTTAAGAACAATTTCAGATTGACCTTACGTAGTGCCTTCTGCTCTGTAAACCAATTATCCTCCTGCCTCTTGACCAGCTCCACACAAAGGCAAAGTGTTTTTTAAAGCTCTTTTTCAAGTTCACACCAGTGGCCAGGCACGTCCTTCTCTAGTTTTGTCAAGAGTGAAAAAGTAATCTTACTAAACTGCAAGTTCGGGAAGAGTTAGGAAGAAAAGAAAGCACTGGGCAGGAGGATCTTTTGTCTGATGCCCCACCCCTCAACTGAGTAAAGGAAGAGCAGAAAGGGGATGAATATTTGGTCAACGCCTACTTTTGACAATCTTCTGTAAAGAAATGCCTCTAGCATTAATGAGGTGACTGAATGCCTCTGCTTGTTTTAGGAAAATATATCAAAAAAGTGTTAAAATATTTGGACTTTTTTAAAGAGTCTTGTGCCATCTATTTCCCTAACATTCTAAATTCTAAGATAACAAGATCGTTTAATGTTAAATATAATAAGTACTTCAGTTTTAGTTCACTTAACTACATTTTCTAACTGTGCACTTGATAGAACATGAAATGCCTTTTGTAATTAATATGTGCCTTATATTTCTGTCTATTTAGAAGAACTGGAAATAAGATTTTTAATTAGTATAGACGTTTAGTTTTTAAAAAATTTTTGCACTAAAAAAATGTAATAAAAATTGTTTGCACTTATGACATACTGATGATTAGACTAGTCATTTATTTGAATGCTAAATCCTAGTACAGGAATATAACCCCATGTTTTAACATCACTCTTCTATGGGGAAATGTAATCCAACTTTGTGTTCCAGAAATTGCCAGTGATAAGAAACTACAAATAATTTTCATGAATTTTGTTTTATTCCTATGTAAAATGAATATCTTTAAAATTGATTAAAAATTTTTTTCTCCCTCAATGCCTTTTACTTCTAGCTTTAACAATTTTGTTAAATGTGTATTTTGTTATTAAAAATAAAATATAATGGGGGTGCCTGGGTGGCTTAGTCGGTTAAGCATCCGACTTTCGCTTAAGTCATGATCTCGCGGTTCATGGGTTCGAGCCCCGCGTCGGGCTCTGTGCTGACTGCCAGCTCAGAGCCTGGAGCCTGTTTCAGTCTGTGACTCCCTCTCTTTCTGACCCTCCCCTGCTCATGCTGTCTCTCTCTCTGTCTCTCCTAGAAATAAATAAAGCATTAAAAAAAATTTTTAATAAAATATAATGTATCTGTTGATTTTTTCTTTTTCCAATGTAACATTTCTACTCCATCACTCCTGCTTCTGCAACTCATTCTTACAAGTGTGCACATAAGAAAACCACAATTTCAATGCAGAGGAGTAAAATTTTAGGTAGTATGCAGGTTCCTCAACCTGAATACTTAAGTTCTTAAGCTGAAAATACAGAAAGACTGAACTTGAAATGGTAACCAAGATAAACTTGAAGCCCTATTTTCTGTGGATGCAAAAAAGCATGGGAAAATATATACTAAACCTGATAAGGAGTTGGTAAGTAGGAGTAATCTACAATCTTATTCTGCTTTTAATCTCCCTCCTGCCTTTACTGTAACTGCCATCTCCTATGTTTATTTTTAATTCCTATGATCATCCCAGATAATGGATCTGGTGTCCTGGTTTATGGCTGGCCCTTTCAGAGTGAGGCCTCAAGGCCTTGAAGACTTTCGAGGGTGAATCATCTGATAAAGCTATTTTGAAATCCATACCTGCAAGTGAGCAGTAGGTTGGCCAGGTACTATCTCAATCTACTTTTTGTCTGCTTTGCTATGAAGAAAATTAAACAGAGTGATGTTACAGAAGGTGCATAAATGGAAAAGACCTCCAAGGGGAAATGTGGGTTAAGACTTAAATGATACAGTGAAGTCTACTGGACAAAAACCAGGGAAGAAGCCTTTCAGGCAACTGGAACACTGAATGCAAAGGCCCCAAAATAGGAATGGAGCTTCACAGGTTCCAGGAAAAGAAAGGTCAGTGTGGCTCAGGTGTAGTTGGGAGGTGGTCAGAGAACTTAGGTGGAGGGGAGGGAGGGGAGGCTAAGGGTTAGTAGTGGGAGCAGTAGTGGGACAAGGAAAGGGGGTGGCTTGAATTCTAAGTGCACTGGGAAATTATCAGGCTTTTAGCCCATGAATGACATCTGATTTACAATTTTAAAAACTCACTACAGGTGTTCTGGGAAGTGTATACAAGCCAGTAAAAATCAGAAGGAAACAATCAGGAAGTTATTGTAGTCTAGGCAAGAGGTGATGATGGTTTGAACTGGGGTGGTTGAAATAGAAAGTGAACAGGAGACACAAGTAAGAGCAGGCTAAAGGGGAGAGGAAAATGAAAGGTTAAGAATGAAGCACAAGTGGGGCGCCTGGGCGGCTCAGTCGGTTAAGCATCTGACTCCTGATTTTGGCTCAGGTCATGAACTCTCAGTCTGGGATCTGTGCTGGGCATGGAGCCTGGTTGGGATTCTCTCTCTCCCTCTCTCTACCCGTCCCCTGCACACTTGTGCTTCCTCTCTCTCAAACATTTAAAAAAAAGAATGAAGCAAAAGTAAAATTTCTAAAGTGATCCCTTTTATAAGGAGGTGAGCAGTAATTTGTGAGGGCTGACTTTTAAAATGAAGTCTTTCAAAAAAAATACATAAAATGAAGTATTTCAGACACACAACACAGAAAACTATGACAAGCTCACTATCTACCTTAAGAAGTAGGAATTCATAAGTTCACTTGTAGTCCCTCTGAATCCCAGAAGCACTGTCCTAAGTTTGGTGTTTATCATTTCTGTGCATGTTTTCATGCTATGTATATATTTATGTTAAACTATAAATGTATAAATATATATCCATAAACAATATATTGTTTTTACATGTTTTCAAACCTTATATAAATGGTACCCTTGATGTATTGTGTAACCTGCTTTCCCAGACATTATTTTTAAGATTTATTCATGATACAAGCCCTAGTTAATTTTATAGTTATATAGTATTCCACTGTATTTACCTCTTCTGATGATAGACAATTAGATTATGTATTAGAGTAGGCTAATAAAGAGACCCAAGTGTGTATAATGTCTCAAATAACAGGGTTTCTTTTTTCTCTTTAATTAGTCTCAGATGTACTTGGCTACCAATTAGTCCTTTATGGGGTGATTCAGGGCACCAACCATTTTCCATTTTGTGCTCTACCACCCCCTAAAGCCATTTTGTTATCTGCATATGGCCCAATGAAGGGAAAAGCAAACACGGAGGCAACCTTACTTTCTTAAAACCTCTACTCTGGAGGTGTCACACATCACTTCCACTCACATTCTACTGGAGACGAGTTAGTTGGCTACCCCTTCACTACAGCAGCAGGGGACTGGAGGCCTGGGAACAGAATCTAGCCATGTGTCCTATAATCCGAGAGGTCTCCAAGGCGAGAGCAGATTTTGGCAGACAGCTGGTAGACTCAGCTACATGTTGTAAACCATACCGTAGTATCATTCTTGTTTATGTCTCCTGATACACCCAGGCAAGAGAATTTTCTCTGTATACACCCAGGAGTAAAACTGTGGAGTCTTACTTAGGGGCATATTTTCAGCTTTACTAGATACTGCCAAATTGTTTCCAAGCAACTGTACCAATTTACATTCCAAACCGTGCATAAGAGTTCACATTTCCCACAACCTGGCTATATCTGATATTGTCACATTGTTATTCTAATGAATTTTGTCTAAAAAAACTTGAAAACTCAATAGTATGATTAGGATAGTCCTGCTGAGACCTGGCCTCAGGAAGGAAACATTTTTAAAGTGCCTGCAAGGGCCCTGGATGAGACTGGGTAAGTTTCCTATACTAATTCACTTTGATCTCAAAATTTACTCATTAACCAACAGACTTCAGGAGCTAAAGAACTACCAAGACACTGAATTTGGAACTTATTTCAAACCCACTCCCATGTCCAGCCGTCATCTTACCCCCATACACTGTGTCAGCAAGGAGTCAAGTAGGTTGGAGTCAATGAACCGGAAACATCATTCTAACCGACAGTCATTTATTTCTTTTGTCATTGCCCAACATTCCCCAAGTCTTACTCACCAGAAATTAATATAGCTTCTTCATTTCTCCTCCCTGACAATCCTCATCTACCGAAAGGGTTTTAAGAGTGCAACTGCCAATGAAAATGTAGAGTGGACACTACCATGTCCTTCACTTGTTTTACAACTATCTATTCTGGCAGTATCCAAATCTGGTTTCATTGCTCCCTTGTTCGAAAGTGGTCTTCACAAAAGCCCACATTTTAAAGCTATGTGGAGCAGCACAGAATACAGAGTTAAAGAGTAGTAACAGCCTTTCAGAATTTGGAAAGGTAGTATTTATCCATATCGGGGTTAAGGGCCCTTGCTTTTCATGTGGCATATGCCACAAAAATTGGCAAGAATATATAAGACCAATATTTACGGAAAAGGGGAAGAGAATCTGGAAACACAACAACAGAGCTGCTCTAAACAATGTTCCAGAGAAAGCCAGCCTCAAAGAGAAGTAGCCCACTAGACATTAGCAGCTGGCATGAGGTACAGAAAAGGAATTTTTCTTTCCAACTCCAGATAAATATCTACATCTGGTGACAAAGTCTCAAGATACAAAGAGGATAGAACTCCACATATAAAAGAGGATAGAGGACAACATTCTCAGAAAATTCCAAGAGACAGAGGATGGCTAAAGGGAGAATAAAGACTTAGCACGGCATAGACTAACAGGTAAGGTCAAGTCAGGGGAGAAGGAGTGTGTAGCTGGGCTACCAATCTTAGTGGCATCACCAGGAACACTAGGATTCGGTGTCAAAACATCAAGTGCAATGTGGTATTTCTCAATCCTTAAAACTGGGGGAGAAAACAAGCTTTAGGAGGGCACTGATCATAGCAACCGATGAGGCCTCAAGCCCCGGGAAAGATGAGGCAGTATTTATTGCTTCTTCTACTTCCTTCTTTCCAATCATTTTAATGTTTGCAACATTTTAATGTCTGGGCTGCTTTTCATGCCTGTGGGTCTAGTCAGTCTCTGCTACATGGGATAAACAAAACATTTCCCAGTAAAATCAGTGTAGTGAGGTTCTAGCTTTTTCATCCTACATCCATTTGCTTACTTCCAACCCTAAAACCATATTGAGAGAACAAACAGCCTCCATAAAATCTGCTTCCCAAGAAGACAAGATAAGCTTATTACATGAGTGACAACAGTTCTAGCTTCTAGGATTGTTATATCACAAATACAGAATGATAAATCAGTATGGTTTTAAAAAATTAATTTGGAATTGTTTTATAAGCGAGATGGTGGAATGACTACTAAATCAATGGAGCTTCCAAGAACATTCTACAGCCCCAGAAGGAAAAGGACAACCAAACAGATTTCTCAGTTTTGTACAGGGCAAGAGGGGCCCACAGTTGACCTTAAGAGGGAACTCTTTGGGCAAGATCAGAGAAAAACAAGAGGACTCCAATGAGGAATAGTAGGAAAACCTACCAAAAAGGGGGTGGGGGTGGGGGTGAGTCAAAGTGAATAAATAGGGAGAACAGTGAAATTTACACAGGAGGAAGGAGCTGAGAAAGTCACAGCCTTACGCAAAGAGCTGAGAGAGTGCATTCCTCCTCACTCAGCCCCCGTGACTCAGTCCTCCCAGCACAGGCCCCATGACAACGGCATCACGTCTGCTCTCTTAGGAGCTTTCACACTGCCTGCCTACTTCCTTCCTCGTTTATGATTAGTCTTTGCGGCCTTTACTTTCTGGAACTGTGCTGGCACTGGCTCCTGCTCCGGTTCCTTACAGGAGGTCGACACTAGCAATTCCTCGTTACTCCTCCTCTGATCCTTCCCTACTCTAAGACTCAGCTCTGTCTCAGGAAGCTCGATGCCAGACTGCTGCAGCCTTCGCAGTGACCTTCTGCTCCTGTGCTGCTGCCTCCGCTTTTCTTCCTCTTGCTGCCGCTGCTTTATCTTCATTAGCTTTTCAAAGCTTTTGGTTGTGGTTGGGTTTACAACGAACCAGTCCTGCAGAGGCAAATGGAAAATGGAAACATCATCCAGTCAATACACAGTAGAGAACATAAAGAATGGGTGTGGGAAGAATCTCTAAAAGGCATGGTTAGGGCAGAACACAGAAAGGAAGAAACAGATAGGGAAACATAGCTTTGAATTCTGTACTTGAAACTGGAGACATTCATCATGAGCAGTTGTTAGAAGCATTAATTATGTAAGACATGATTTGGGGTACTTCAGTAAGTGATCCACGAAGTCTGATCACCTAGCATCATCCCACCCATCTCTCTCCTTGGTAAAACCCCCATGAGATATAAAGCATTGGGTCATAGGAGATTTTTATTTCATGATTTTTATGATAGTATTTGCAGCCAGGCTGGCTGGATGCAATTCCCAACTCTTTTTCTGTCTCTGTGACCATAGGGAAATTACTTAACTTCTCTAAGACTCAGTTTAAAAACTTAAGAGTTAAGGAACATGGAATCCAATTATGAAATGTTCTTACACACAAAAAAAAAAAAGAAAGAAAAGAAAGAAAGAAAGCAAGCAAGCAAGCAAGAGAGAAAGAAAGAAAGACTTCAGTCTAAATCAAGTATCTGGGGGCGCCTGGGTGGCTCAGTTGGTTAGGCGTCCAACTTCAGCCCAGGTCATGATCTCACAGTTCGTGGGTTCGAGCCCTGCATCAGGCTCTGTGCTGACAGCTAGCTCAGAGCCTAGAGCTGTTTCAGCTTCTGTGTCTCCCTCTCTCTCTGACCCTCCCCTGCTCACGCTGTCTCTCTCTCTCTCAGAAATAAATAAAACATAAATAAATAATAAATAAATAAATAAATCAAGTGATCTGATCTGGTCTAACAACCAATTTATTGGAAATACTCAGCTAGAGGACCACCACCACAGGAATGTAATCACCAAAATCCAAAATGTGCATAAACATATGTGACAAATGACCCCATTTCTTCAACAAATAACATTGGGATGGGGGGAAAGAAAGGGGAAACTTCTAGACCTGCATTGTCCAATGAGATAGTCAGTAGCCACGTGTGTCTAATAAGCTCTTGAAAAATGACTAATCCAAATTGAGATATGCTTTCAATATATAACAAATATACATTAAATTTTAAAGACTTAGTATGAAAAAATGTAAAGTATCTCAATAATTTTTTATTGACTACATGTTCAAAAAATAATATTTTAGGGGCGCCTGGGTGGCTTAGTCGGTTAAGCGTCCGACTTTCGCTTAGGTCATGATCTCGCGGTTCGTGGGTTCGAGCCCCGCGTCGGGCTCTGTGCTGACTGCCAGCTCAGAGCCTGGAGCCTGTTTCAGTCTGTGACTCCCTCTCTTTCTGACCCTCCCCTGCTCACGCTGTCTCTCTCTCTCTCTCTCTCCTAGAAATAAATAAAACATTTAAAAATAATAATAATAATATTTTAGATATACTGGATTAAATAAAATAATCAACATTAACAGCAAATGTTTTTCTTTATACTTTCAAAATGTGGTTACTAGAAAATTTTAAATTCCATACATGACTNTGATTTCAACAAGTCAACTCTGAAAAAGAAATTATGAGGCAATCAGGAAAATTTAAATAATTTAAATAACTAGATATATAATAATATTAAAAAATAATTGCTAATTTCTTTAGGTGTAATGATGGTTGCGGTAATATATTTTTTAAAGCCCTTATATTTTAGACACAATGAAAGAAGCAGTGAGAGTTGACATGGTATGTGACATTTGTTCAAAATAAGCCTTTAAGGGGTACCTGGGTGGCACAGTCAGTTAAGCACCTGACAATTGATTCTGGCTCAGGTCATGATCTCAAGGATGGTGGGATCAGGCTCTGTGCTGACAGTATGGAGCCTGTTTGGCTTGCTCTCTCTCTCTCCCGCTCTCTCTCTCTCTGCCCCTCCCCTGCTTGTGCGCACATGCATGCACAGACTGAAAATAAATAACCCCCCCCAAAAAAGTAAGTCTATAAGGAACAAGAGAAGTAGGTGTGGTTATAAATGAAAACAAGATTGGCCATAAACTTGTTGGCCAATCTGTTAAAGCTATTTATTATACTATTCTGTCCATTTTCACGTATGTGAAAATTCCTGTTTTAAAAACAAGTAGTGTAAGAACATGTGAGGCAGAAAGGAAGGGACAAAATAAAAATGTTTTACCACCACAGTGAATCCATAAACACAGGAACAACTCATTGAACAAATGCTCAGAGAACAAGCCCCAAACTAAGTGAAGTTTGTTGGTTCCAACTTTTAAGAAGAATCTGGAGAAAACAGGTTAACTACATAAAGGCAGATTTTGTCAGCAGATAATTATCTTTTTTTTAATGTTTATTTTTGAGAGAGAAAGAGAGCGAGCAAGTGCACAAGTGGGAGACACAGAATCCGAAGCAGGCTCCAGGCTCTGAGCTGTCAGCACAGAACCTGACGCGAGGCTCAATCCCACAAACCATGAGATCAAGACCTGAGGTGAAATCAAGAATCAGGTACTTAACCAACTGACCCACCCAGGCACCTTGAGATAATTATCTTTTTTTTTTTTTTTTACTTTTTATTTTTTTTTTAAATTTTAATGTTTTTGTTTATTTTATTTTATTTTTTACAAATAGTTTATTGTCAAATTAGTTTCCACATAACACTCAGTGCTCATCCCCACAAGTGCCCTCCTCCATGCCCATCCCCCCCNAGATAATTATCTTTTAAGTACTTCCTGAAGCATAAAAAGGTACACTATTATTGTAAAGAAGATAGGACTGCATTCCAGAAGAAAGCTCAGATATGGAAAGGGCCTCCCAAAGCTTAAACTGGTAAAACAACAAGAACCACATTTGATGACACTAACTATAGCCCACATTGTTAAGAACTATAAAATGTGAGGGCAGAGAACAGCTGAAGGTGCTTGCTATTTTTCCTTATCAGGCAACAACAGTTTCTGCGGTCAGATATTCCAAGAGAATGCACACTTTACTCCTTTAGGTTTTGCAATACAGGTATTTAATTACACAGGAGACAACGTCTCTACTTACTTAGATTACTAAAAACTTTCCCTAAGAGAAAAGCCTTGACTTTCTGAACTTTAAAGCATTTTTTAAATTTTTTTTAAAAATGTTTATTTTTGAGAGAGAGAGACAGAGCATGAGCAGGAGAGGGGCAGAGAGAGAGGGAGAGACAAAGAATCTGAAGCAGGCTCCAGGCTCTAAGCTGTCAGCCCAGAGCCCAACGTGGGGCTCAAACTCACAGACTGTGAGATCATGACCCAAGCTGAAGTCGGATGCTCAATCAACTGAGCCACCTAGGTGCCCCTAAACTTTAAAGCATTTTTAAACAATTTATTTTTTAATTTTCAAAACGTACAAACCTTCAGAAAAGTTATAAAAGTTCAATGAATCCTAGATTTACCATCGTTAACCTCTCTTCCCTTTCTTTCCTCCTTCTTCCATTTGCAATTTATTTTCAGACATATTTCATTCCTAAAAACCACAGCATATATCTGCCTAAGAACAGGGCATTCCCCTGCAAAACTACAATACAATGATCACACTTGGGAACATTAACATTGACTCAGTACGATTATTTAATAGAGTCATAGTCCAATGACTCCAGCTGTCTCACTAATGTCCTTCACAGTTGTTTCTTTGCAGTATTTTAAACAACCTTAAAAACAGGTTGCCCAATGACATTAATTAAAGTACTAGAAAACAGAAGTATAGAGATTGCTAGGAAACAAGAATTCCAAAGGTGGAAACTCAGCCTGGTGCCCACATGCCTGATTTTAACCGAATTTAAAAGAATCAGAAGAGCTCAGGGATGCTCAGACTTATACTGACTGCAAATGCTTTCATAGAAAAATACAATTATGCATCTAATTTTACAAAGTATTTTAACTCCGTGTCTCCGGTAACCGCTTTGAAGTTACTTTCCTTGGCAGTCATAGCCCATAACAACACACAAACTCCACCTTTCTAGCGGTACGTGTATGGGTTCCACAGGATTACAAAAACATGATGGGAAAGCAGGGGCCTCACCTCAGCATGGACAGAGTTGATGTGATACTTGACACCACTCTCTGACACAAATTCTTTTTGACACAGAAGACACTTGTATTTTCCAGCCACAAAGTTGCCCTGTTTTCAAGAGAGAAAGAAAAGGGAATTACTGGTAAATTCAGGAACACATACCTGGACCGTGTGTGGGGATCGATAGAGAAGAGGGGATTTTACTTCAGCAAAAGGAAGAAGGAAGAAAAACCAATACAGCAATATATTTGGGGAAGCCAGATTTAGGCAAACTATCACCACTGGAAATCTATCCTAATATAATTCTATATGTAATACCCCAACCCCCTCAACACAATCTAAAGTACGCCTACTTTTATTATATAACACATCACACTTTTCTATCTTCCCTTGTTTCTGTCACTTCACTTCCAGATTCTCCTGGTTCCTCTTCCCAAATGATCAAACTCTTGAAGTTCACCAAAGGCACCAATGTGTAATTCTTCCCACTATACTCCACTGCTCCAAAGAGTGCCTGGGAAATCCAGAAGTGGAGGTGTATCGTCCATAACGCCTGGTTTAATGACTCAGAAACTAAGATCATGATGACAAACTCCTAAGCATTTGTGGACAGATCTGGTTTGGATCTCTACACTCCCTTGCTGCCTTGAACTGAGCTTTCTCTCCCTTCCTAAGGCTCTGAGTGTCCATGGTGCTCATTTTGTGTGAGGACATATTTCTGAATGGAATTAAAAAGTGGCAGCCGTCCCCATGCCTGTGAGTTGTAGGGTACCTGGGCCAACACAGAAAAGATTCAGTGAGGTGAATGGCTGTTTGCCTGACACCCCGGGATGGAGTCTACTTCCCATCCCCAGAGGCTATAATTCAGATCTGATTAGAGGATCTTCATCGATCCAGACAAGCATATGTAAATTAATTCTAGAAAGTGTAAGGCCCAATAACACAGGGCAGGCCCAGGGCAAGAGAGGCTCAAAGTAGAAGTTAAATCCCTGATAAAGACTCAAAACTACTAATATTTTTCTCCAACTTTTTCAATTGATAAGACTTAAGGCTATATTGGCTTTTTCTGTGTCTTGGTCATATGCTGGCATCCTATCCAATATCAGATCAAGAATCTTTAGGACATAAAAGACTAAACAAAGCCTCTGAACGTAACAGCAAACAGGGTGACTAGCCGTTCATCTAAACTGAATTCTCTTCCATGTCAGACTTTTATTTTAGAGGTCACATTAAGATAAAGCGTTCAAAAAGTTACAAACCAAGGTACAAGAGCCCAGGTGAGCCTTAAGGCCTGATACACTACTGTAGACAGCCTCACAACCCTGAAAAAGAGAAGAAGAAATAATGTGAAGACTATACCAAACCATATCCTTCTCTTAGCAATCTGGCCATTCACACTGACCAACCCTACAGTTAGAGGAAGAAGCCCAATAAATTGCACTACAAACCAAACAGAAAAAAATTCACACACAAGCCACAAAAGTAAAAAGGAAAACCACAGAAAGGTTTAAAAAAAAAAAAAAAGGGTGGAGAAGCTGTTCAGAAAGGCTTAAGATATTCCCTTCCCTGATACTTTTTCTCTGACTCTTAGAGAAACAGAAAATTGCATGCTCAGTTTTTTTGTTTAAATCTGCCTTCTTCAGTACAAATATGTCTCCTATTTCTGGTAGATTTCCTCCTTCCCAAAGTACTGCATATACAGCTGTGGTAGATTACAGAAATAATGAAAATTCTCTGCCACTCTTCCCTGTAAGAAGTGGAGTCTATTCTCACCTTCCCTTTGAATCTGAGTTAACCCTGTGATTCCTCCGACCAATAGAATGCCATGGAAATATTGCTGAACAAATTCTGAAGCTGGCCTGAGAGATCTGCAGCTTTCATCTTTGTGTTATTGGAACACTCTAAGAAGTCAGTTGCCATGTACCCTGCAGGTAACCCACTACAACCTCATGTCAGAGAGGCCATGTGGAGAGCCAAGTTCCCAGCTCAATTAGCTGCACAGAAGCCATCTTGGACATCCAGGTCCCATGTGAGCTTGCAGCTGGATACAACCCATGAGCGATCCCAGCTGATGCCATGTACAGCAGAAGAATGCTCTCTGAGCCCCAACAGAATTCCTGATTTACAGAACTCTGAACAAATAAAACAACTGATGTTTTAAGCCACTAAGGTTCAGATCTTCGTCATGAAGGAATCAGTAACTGAGACAGTAGTTTGATAAACTTGATAAACATTTACTGAATAAATGAATGAGAAAGAACCACCTGGTTAGGGCACTGAATGCGATGATATTTCTTGATATCTGACTTCCATTTGTGTAGTACTTCCTGGCTGAAGGTAGGGAGCCCAGGGCGAGTATATTTTAACTACAAGACAAGAAATATTTTATTGGGGGAATCCAACTTCCAACCAAAATACCCCAAAAGTTCCACACCCAACTCTTTAGGTTATGTAATTCTGGAGTCTGACAAACATATTTTCATGTGCAAAAAATACTGTAGTATGTAAGAACCTTTAAATACAAATTTATCTGCAACTGGTAAGTATAACTGTCTATTTTTTAATCTTAGAATAGTTTTGATTTTTAACAGAGGGCAGGAGACTTTCAGATACAGCACTTCATCTACAGTTTTAAAAAGCTAGTGACAGAGCATTTACACAGTTAAAATACTGATTACAAAAAGACAAAGATACAAATATGTACTGTAAAATACATGTATACTCAGACATATGGTACATATACACACACATATAACATAGGCAACAGAAATACACATAAATGGGGAAAAAGCTAGAAGGCTATACATCAAAATGATATAACAGTAGTCGTCTCTGGGTGGTAGAATTCTGAGTGACTTTAATGTTTTTTCCCTGCCTATTTGCATTTGTCCTTTTTCTTCAAAGGTGTCATGTTAATTTTTGGTATTCAAAAAATTCAGGGGCACCTGGGTGGCTCAGTCAATTGAGCATCCGACTTTGGCTCAGGTCATGATCTTGTGGTTTGTGAGTTCAAGCCCCATATTGTGCTCTGTGCTGACAGCTCAGGGCCTGAAGCCTGCTTCAGATTCTGTGTCTCTCTCCCTGTCTGCCCCTCCCCTGCTCACGCTCTGTCTCTCTCTCTCTCAAAAATAAATGAACATTTTTAAAAATTCAAACAAAGAACTTAAGGTTCAACCTAAAACGAAGATGTGAGAGAACTCAGGGATGGAACACATGATCTTTACTTACACTGCCTAAGCAAAATTATTCCTCACACTTGCCTTCACATGCTCTGACCCAAGTTAGTCTCTCTCTCTCTCTCTCTATCTCTCTTCTTTAGATTTATTTATTTAAGTACTTTGTACCCCCAATGTGGGGCTCGAACTCACAACCCCAAGATCCAGAGTCACGTGCTCCACCAACTGAGCCAGCCAGGTGCCCCTAAGTTGTCTGTTCTTACAACTACTGTAGTTTTCAGAAGAGAGACAGCAAGCACCTGTAGAATCAGTTCTTACAAAGTCCACCACAAGTAGTAGCTATATTTCCAGTGAAATATAGCTTGGAAAATCCTCCTGCTTGGAAAATGGAAGTCTCTGAAAAGAAGCTGATGCTCTAAGACAGAAAAACAGAACCAAAACCCACAGAGGTTAAGGGGAAATAAGGAAGGCAGCCTAAAGAAACTCTGTCAAATCTCTAAGAGGAATCAGAGCACAGAGCTGGCTTTATTTATAAGCAACTCCTCTCCTCTGCAGCTAGCATATATGGGTCCATCTAAAATCCTTTTATAGTGATAGAAGAAAATTTACATAAACTATTATATTCATATAATAAACTATCATAATTACACAGCTATAAAAAAAGAAATGAGGATAATCTCTATGAACACATATGGAGTGATTTCCAGGATACACTTCTAAATTAAATAAAGCAAATTACAAAAAAGGTTCTATGTAAGAAAAAAAAAAGATAGGGAAAATACGCATGTATATGGTCCTCCACCCCATAAAACTACAGGGAGTATAAACCAGAAACTGAGTGTGGTTATCTTTGCGGGGAGCAGGGTGGGAATAGAAAATAAAAGGGCACTAGGAATGGGAAAGCTGGGAAGAGGGCAGTGACCACTCTCTAAGAATACCTTTGGTACTGTTTCACACCCCCCGCAAGATACATGACTAGTTTCAATTAAACAGGATATAGGGGGGATTCAAAATGTAAAAATAGTGACACATGAACCTAAGGATTAAAAATGAGAAACATAATGAAGGGAGTGAGGGAGAAAGCCAATCTAAATAACTGTAAAATAATACTTTGAGGGGCACCTGGGTAGCTTGGTCGGTTGAGCATCCAACTTTGGCTCAGGTCATGATCTCATGGTCCACGTTAGTGCGGAGCCTGCTTGGGATTCTCTCTTTTTCCCTCTCTCTCTGCCCCTCCCCTACTCCGTCACTCACTCTCTCTCAAAATAAATAAATAAACTTAAAAAAAAATAATATTTTGACTATACTGTAAGGCTAAAGATGAAAAGAACTATTTGCAAATACTGTTCTATAGCTAATAAAGCTGTTTTTACAGGGGTATGGATCAACAACTGTGAAACTATGTTATACTAGGATTAAACAAATAAGTAAATATATTACAGACAATGAGACCTGGGTTTTCTTACTGTTGGAGAAAGGAATTACAAATAAGCACAGAGGAAAGCAAGAATGAAATTGTGGTGTTGGATCGGAACTGAAGGTATCATGGCTTTAAATATGTATACAAACAGACACAGAAAAGAACACAGAATGTTTATTCATCTATGAATATACATACATATATATCCTAGCTCTATCCACCAAGAGGGCCGAAAGCAATGACATCCCAGCAGGAATGAGTTTACCCAGCATTCAAATCTTGGTTTTTAAACATATTCTCTAATAAAAGAAACCAGCATTCTTTAGAGAAATGGTTGATTCCAGGGCTGGGGAAGGGAATACATGACTACAGCATATTATGGTGTCAAAGAGTAAAAAAGTACTCAAAAAAATGACAGAGGCATGTCAAAAAGACATAGGTGCCCACTTCAAAGAGCTCTTGGTGGCCAAATCTGGAACAATTTGAGCCACAAAATGAATACGAATAGCAATGGATTATAATCCTACAGTAAAATACCCATGTGTCCATATTGGTATAAATAGGTTAATAGAAAAAAAGGACATTTTTTTCTCACAGTAGAATTCCAAGTAATAATTTATGGAAGAAATAATGGAAACACAAACCATCATTAGGCAAACAACCATAATAATAACCGATGCAGGCAAGAATCAGTGATGGATCCTACAGTAAATGGGCAGAAGTACGTAGGACACAGCGTAGTTGCACAGTGTCAATCTCCCAACAAAATATTCACTAATTACAAAGGGGAAAACTGTAATTTTGCCTTGAAGAAAACTGGACAATACACCCTAATCAAGTGATCAAAGTTATCATCAGTAGAAAGACACATCACCATCATATACATCCTAATATGGTACGCTGAGAAGGATGAACACTGCTTCAATGGTATTCTTCACAAAAACATGAACCTTCAATTTAATCTTGAGAAAACACTAGACAAATTTGTATTAGGGATATTCTACAAAATAACCAGCCTGTCCTCTTCAAAAGTGTCAAGAGCACAAAAGATCAAAAAAGACAGAAGAATTATAACAGATGAGAGGAGACTAAGGAGACACAGTAAAGAGAATTAAATATGAGATCTTGATGGGATCCTATGTTATTGGTTATGTAAGATGTTGGCATTAGGGGAAGCCAAGTAAAGAGCATATGGGAACTCTGTTTGCAATGGCTCTGTAAGTCTAAAATTATTTCAAAATAAAAAGAGTTTTGAAAAAGGAATACAGGGGGGCGCCTTGGTGGCTCAGTCAGTTAAGTTTCCGACTCTTGATTTCAGCTTGGGTCATGGGCTCACAATTCATGAGTTCGAGTCCTATCTCGGATTCTGTCTCTCCCCCTCTCTGCCCTTCCTCTGCTTTGTGTGCTCTCTCTCTCAAAACAAATGGAAACATTTTTTAAAAAGAAATATATATTCGTGAAATAATAAAAAATATTTATTGGTCTCTGCTCTCAGTTCCTGCTAATACTGTCTTTGACCCTGGTTCCTGTCAGAGAGTTCCTAAAACTCCTAAATTTCTGAGTAATACCAGTATTTGGTACAGAGTTCATAAGTCCCTTGAAATTTCCTGGGTGATAGGAGTCTTTTTTGTTCTGTTGAGGTAATTCTTGGTACGCTCCTGGGTGGACTAGTCCAGAAAAACCAAGCCTTGATTAGCAGCTTAGAACTTTCAGACCTATTCCCCATTCTCTAGAGAGTAAAAGGGGCTAGAAATAGAGTTAATCAATCATGCCTCTGTGATGAAGGCTCTATAAAAATCCCAAAATTATGGGGTTCAGAGAGCATATATATGTGCCAAGAGGGTGATGCGCCTCTAACTCCACAGGGATAGAAACTTCTGTGCTGGAGACTCTTCCAGCCCTCGCTCTATGTAACTCGTCATCTGGTTGTTCATTTCCAAGTTTTATTATATCCTTACAACAAACCAGTAAACATGTTGCCCTGAGTTCTGTGAGCCATGCTAGCAAATTACCAAAACCAAGGAGGGGGTCATGGGAACCCCAATTTATAGCCCCATCAGTCAGATGTACAGACGACAACCTGGAAGGCTTGTGACAGGCACCTGAAACTGGAGCAGTCCTGTGAGGCTGAGCCCTCACCTTGTCGGACCTGACACTAACTCCAGGTAGACAGTGTCAGGACTGAATTAAATTGTAGGACACGCAGGTGGTGTTAGAAAATTAGTCTGTGTGGGAAAAACTCCACACATCTGTGTCAGAAGTGTTGTTAAGTGTGTACTAGTATGAGAGCAAAAGAAAACACAAGAGTTTTTCCTAGACCATATTGCTTGTGTTTGCATTAAGAAACACTGGAAGGACACACGAGAAACCAGTAAGAATGGTTACCATGGAAACAGGCTAGCACAAGGATGGGGTGAGAGTGAGATATCTCAATGTTTATTATCATTTTGACTTTTGAACAACAAGAATAAATTTTCTATTCAAATTAAAATTTTAGTTTAAAAAAAGCAAAATAATAATAGCTTTCACATACACAGACAGCGTCAAACTATAAAACTGATGATTTTAGGAAAATATCTACTAGATAAGACTATCAAACCTTATCAATCAGCTAACAAATATTTATGTCAAATTCCCTGCCACAGAACATGCACAGTGAAAGCAAATGGACTACATATCATAAGATACATGTCACCGTACAAAATTCACATTTAAACTGAATTTAGATAACCATGTACTTGAGTTTGTGACAGGAAAAAGGTAGCAGTGACTATGAACCAAAAAAGGACGCTCTGATATTCAAGAACAGGGTCCAACTCCTTGGACACCAATAGGGCTGATGTTTAGACCAAATAAAAGGTATCAACTTCTAGGAATTGATATTTTCTTACAGTATATGACATTCTCCTCATGAGTCAGAGCCCTAGGCCAAATCTAATCTATCCTTCTTGATACCAGTAATAGGTCCTTAGCTCTAACCTTAGTCCTTATTTGTATATCCTCCAAAGCCCTTCCCATGACACCCCATAGTCATATACTCCTTGTCTCCTCTTGGCCAAAAAATGTTCCTTTGGTCTATGATCTATTTTAAGCCAAAGCCTTCCAAGCTGGGTTCTGTAACCCTCAAAAGTACACTTGGGGCCATGGAAGGAATGATAAAAGTATCAAGAAGGCCAAGTACTACCTCTAGTTAATGCAGAGCAACTCCATTTTTATTTTTTTTAATGTTTATTTTTGAGAGAGAGACAGAGCATGAGCAGGAGAGGGGCAGAGAGAGGAGGGGAGACACAGGACTGAAACAGGCTCCAGGCTCTATGCTGTCAGCACAGAGCCCAACATGGGGCTCAAACTCACAGACTGTGAGATCATGACCCAAGCCAAAGTCAGACACAACCGGCTGAGCCACCTAGGTGCCATAGTGACTCCATTTTAAGTTACTCTACATACTGTTTTATATAAATTTTCATTTGGAAAAAAAGAGTGGGTGGGGAAAAGAGTTCTGTTGCTAGAAAAACAAACTGAAAGCATTTATCTAAACTAAATATAAACTACTACATACAAACTAAGAAAGTGGAAACAAAGACTAAAAAAGACTAATCTGGAAATTCAGGTTCCCTCCAGAAGCAGTTCAAAATTAAGAGGCTTCCTTAAGGAACTTCTGAAAACAGACTGTCTCTCTAGGACCCACATGAATCCAAACACTCAAGCTGGATCAGACATACTCCATCTCTGAGGAGTAAGAAGCAAAATACTGTTTATCATGTACTCAAGTCCATTTACTTTTCTATATGTAGTAAGCACAACATCAGACATGGTTCAACATTAACACAAGATTCTACTTTACCTTCCGATCGTCAGGTACCAAATCCTGAAGCACCTTCCTCTTAGGCCATTCCTTGGCCAGTTCGGCAGAAGCCAGTTCCTGCAGGTGGTACACAGCTATCTTGGCAGAACGCCTCTGAACTCGACCCCCACTCTTTGGCTCCAGGCTCATCTCCTTTAAGCACTCTGGCTGTCCTGACTCTGGAAAGAATGAGATCTGCAAGAATGAGACATAGCAAAACACGGGCCTGAGACATGGCTTCCACCAAAGCCAATGATTAAGAGCTATCCTTCCTGCTCTAAGTATCAAAAGCTATTCACTAGCTTGCTAACCACTAGCATAAAGCTCCACCACCTTAATACGTATTTTGCTGGTATAAAACACTTCTTAGGGTAAAATCTGTTCTGGTTTAATAAGTAGTTAAAGGTCAAGACATAGCCACGTACAAAGACATGAACCTCAACCCATCCCTATCTCATACTACATACAAAAATTAACTCAAAATGAATTGAATGTAACCCATTTAACTACTAAACTTCTAGGAGAACGAAGGGAGATAATTTTTGTAATCCTGGATGTGATGGTTTTTTGATGTGTCACCGTGGTGAGGCTACAGTCATCAGTTATTCAAACACTAATCCATGTGCGGATATGAAGGTACTTCGTAGATCTAACTAAAGTCCAGAATCAGTTGACTGTAAGGAAGAGAGGTGTGACAGAAGAAAAGGCAGGAGAGATTCAGAGCATGAGAGACTCAATACTGCTGCTGACTTGAAGAGGAAGGGACCACGAGCCAGGGAACGTAGCTGGCCTTCAGAACCTGAGAATAACTCCTGGCCTACAGCAAGCAAGGAAATGAGGGCCCACAACTAACTGCATAGAACTCAAGTCTTAATTTTAATGAGCCTCAAAATGGATTCTCCCCTTGAGCCTCCAAAAAGGAATAGTTCTACTGACACTTTGATGCCAGCCTGGTGAGGTTCTACACAGGGGAGCCAGCTGAGCTGTTGCTATACCTGGACTTCAGGCCTAATACACTGAGCTAATACAGCAGTTGTTTAGGCCATTAATTTTGTGATTTTTTTTTAACGTTTTACTTTATTTTTGAGAGACAGAGTGTGAGTGGGGAAGGGGCAGAGAGAGAGGGAGACACAGAATCCAAAGCAGGCTCCAAGCTCTGGGCTGACAGCTCAGACGCAGGGATAGAACCCAAGAACCGTGAGATCATGACCTGAGCCAAAATCATTCAACTGACTGAGCAACCCAGGCGCCCCTTGTGATTTTTTATAGCACCAATAGAAAACTGGGTTGGGGGTGTGTGCCTGGGTGCCTCAGTTGGTTAAGCGTCTGACTTTGGCTCAGTTCGTGATCTCGCAGTTCAGGAGTTCGAGCCCCGTATCGGGCTCTGGGCTGACAGCTCAGAGCCTGGAGCCTGTTTCAGATTCTGTGTCTCCCTCTCTCTCTCTGCCCCTCCCTCACTCTGTCTCTCTCAAAATTAAATAAAAGCATTTAAAAAAAGAAAAGAAAAGAAAACTGAGCTGGGCAAAGAGATCTTAGAAACAACAACAACAAAAAAAACATTACCCATAAAAGGAAAAATGATAAATTGAACTTAAGAGCTCTGCTCTTTGAAAAACACTATTGGGGTGCCTGGGTGTCTCAGTCGGTTGAGTATCTGACTCTTGATATCAGCTCAGGTCATGATCTCACAGTTGTGAGATCAAGCCCCGCATCAAGCTCCACACTGAGCAGAACCTGCTTGGGATTCTCTCTCTCCCTCTCCCCTCCCCAGCTTCTGTGCTCTCTCTCCCTCTCAAGATAAATAAATTTATAAAAAAATTTAAAACACTATAAAAAAATGAAAAAACGAGCTATAGACTGGGAGAAAATATTTGCAAAACGTGTATCTGATAAAGGACTTCTCTCCAAAAAATATAAAAAACTCAGAATATTTTCAAAACTTCATAGAAAGATAACAAAACTCCAATAATAAAGGATTTCAATGGCCACTTCACTAAAGAGGACACTTCACTGACAACTGACATTGCCAATAAGCAAATGAAAAGATGGTCAATATCATTAATCACTAGGGAGATGCAAATTTAAACTTCAGTGAAATACCACTGCATATCTAATAGAATGGGGCTAAGAAAAAAATGAAACTAACTAATAGCAAGTCCTAACAAGGATACAAAGCAACTGGAATTCTCATATTTTATTAGCGAGAAGGCAAAATGGTACAGCCACTCTGAAAAAGAATTTGGCAGTTTCTTATAAAGTTAAATGTACATTTATCACATGACCTAGCAATCCCATTCTTAAATATTTACCCAAGAAAAATTAAATTTATTTTCACACAAAAGCCTTTTATGTGAATCTTTATAGTAGCTTTATTCGTAACTGCCAAAATATGGGAACAACCCAAATGTTCTTCAACTGGTGAATGGATAAAGAAACTGTGAAACATCCATACAATGGAATCCTAGACAGAAATAAAAAGAAATAAATTAATGATACATGCAACACATGGATGAATCTCAAATGTATTATGTTAAGTGAAAGAAGCCAGACTCAAAAGGCTATATATTGTATGACTCCATTTATAGGACATTGTGAAAAAAGCAAAACTATAGGGACAGAAAATAAATCAGTGGTCAAATCATTCTAGATCTTGACTGTGGTAGTGACTATGTGACTATGTATTTGTCAAAACTCATAACTGTACACTAAAAAGGGTGAATATTGGGGTGCCTGGATGGCCCAGTCAGTTAAACGTCTGACCTCAGCTCAGGTCATGCTCTCACGTTTCGTGGGTTCAAGCCTCCCATCAGGCCCTGTCCTGACAGCTCGGAGCCTAGAGCCTGCTTCAGATTCTGTGTCTCCCTCTCTCTCTCTGCCCCTCCCCCACTCGCACTCTGTCTCTCTCAAAAAACAAACACTAAAAATATATATAAAAAATTAAAAACAAAAAAGTGAATATTAATTATCATATGTAAATTATACCTTGAAACTGAACTCTAAAAAAATGAGGTAGGGGAAGCCTAGAAATGTAACAAGGGGAAAAAGTCAAGACAAAAAAATTGGGATGGAAGAACCAGCTGGACAGAGATTTCCACAAAATTTCTAGCTAAAGCAGAATGCCTTAAGCTTTAAAAATACAATAATGAGTTTGCTTCTGCACAGATTACACACTGAACTCTGATTTCTCTAAATTAATTATGTTCAAAAGGCAGAAATAAGAGAACCAAGGAAAAACAAGGAAGGGAAAATAAAAGCATTCAAAGATTATAAGGGGATACAAATGAGGAACTGAGGATGTATGGGAAGATGTCGGGGTAAGGAGTCCCCAAAAAATAGATCCCCAAACAGGGTCTGGAAAGTAATCAGTACTCACAGGCCCATGCTCTGACCTCAGATGATACGCAAGTCCAGCCTTCGATTTATATGGCTTTCCACAGTGGTGACATTTCAGGGTCATCTCCTCCAGCTCTGCAGCCCCTTTGCCACATTTTCTGACATGGTACAGATATCCCATGATGCTGGTGAAGCTACTAGAGCAACTCTGAACACAGGAGAAAGGCCTGAACTATAATCTTACATCTTTTGACATGATTTCTCAATCTCTCAACAGCCACAAAGCACTCAACCACCATGGCATATAGATAGATCCTCTGGTATCACTAGACCCTCTCCAGCACTTCCCATTGGCACAACTCTTCCTTGGCCCTTGTGCCTGACCTAACGGCTGTCCTGTCTACCACCAACCGTGACAGTCCATCAGTTTAGTCAGCATTCAGGAAACTGGACCTGTGTGTCTCCTCTGTCACAGAGCTTCTTCTCTGGTCTGTGACTTGACTCCACCCCAGTATCAAACACCCAGCAATGGCAAAGCTCCTCACAGAGAGAATGCTAAGATCCTTTTCATCACACTAAAGAAGGATGGTAAAGAAACTCCTTTGAACAAAGAGAAAGGAGGGGAAAGTAAGTTTGTGGAGAAGAGAAAGAAAATAAAGAGCTATTAATGAATTCAAAACACCTGGAAAAGCAAGAGCCACTCTTACACTGTAAGATGACACAGAACTAGGTCTATGAGAGAGAAGGAGAAATGGAAGGAAAGAACAGAAAGACGCTGACACAAGACTCCAGACAGAAGGAGACGCTGTCCCTGGGAGCTTACCTCGCGCATGCACCTGAGCTTTCCCAGTCTCTTCAGAACCGTTCGGAGCCGTTCTCTCTCACTTGGTTCGTCTATTTCATCTCCGGCCTTCAAAATGGGCTGGAAAGCAAGAGAAGCAAACAAGCGGATGATACATGGAAAAGACAGATACAGAAAAAAAATGTATCATAGGAGAATCAAGGACTGGACTAGCACCTAAGCCGATGCCCATGAAGCTTAGTTATCTGACTCCTGGCTTTTTCCATCTTCTCCTAGACAGACAAGGAAGCAAATGTAATGCAAATAAGAGCTCAGAGCCTCTATCTTCCAGGAGACGAAGCTTTGGGGCTAACCTAAACACACAAATACCCACCGCAAAGGTTTCATTCTTCTATCAAAAATGTTCTATAAAGCCCCAAAGCCTTAGCCACCTCCACTGGGTTATCTGCACTCATCTAAGACTTCCAAACACATGCAGGCTCATACAGGACAGAAGATACTCTTACCAAGCTATTATGATTTGCCATCACGTGATACTTCATCCCCGCCAGTGAACGAAGTTGTTTCCCACAATGATGACAAGTAAACAATTCCTACAAGGAAGAAATACTGCTCAGTGTCAGGCTATTCAACAGAGAAACAGAATGTAACAAAGTCTTATCCAGATGCTCTCGTCTGTGTCTCCTTTATTTCCCAAACCCAACAGTCCATGAATCTCCAAACCCCACCACCTCTGTGTCACATCCTTGAGGGCAAATAACTAAAAATAACTCATTTTTTAAAGGAATAAGAATTACCATTTACTCAGTGTCAATATTTGCCAAGTAATGTGGTGGGCACTTAGCATGTTATTATTTCTTCTTGTCCCCTCAGGGACTACACAAAATTATGTTTATAATTTATAACATAAATGAGAAAACTGAGGTCCACACATAAAAAGCTAAATGACACAACTAGTAGGTAGCTAAGTGAAGATTCAAATCCAAGTCTGTCAGACACAAAAGCCTCTGTTTTCCCTGTAACACAATGCTGCAGCTTCTCCACAGTTCATCAGCACACCCGACACAGCGACAGTTGTCCAAGGAACTGGAAGAGGTCATAACCCTTACGAAATGCCACAAAGTCTCTAACCTGTTTGCAGGTTTCCATGTGTTTCTTTAAGCCCTCTATGGTCTTCCTCCCCACTGCCTGGCAGGTCGGACAGGAGACACTGCCTTTATCCACGATTTCTAGATACCACTGTTCCTCCACACTGCCTACAAAGGAGAGAAAGAAACACTTCATAATCTGCAGAATTCTCTCAAAACAGAAAGCATATTCCTGGAATTTAGTAAAAGTATCATAAAATAGTTTTTTCCCTTTCTGGGGAAAAGACTCTGGCTGTATATAATTGTCTAGAAATTTTTTTTCAGACAGTGAGGAGTTTCTGAGACTCCTACTCAATCCTCCATGACAAAAACCATCTGAGAACCACTCAAAAACCCATCAGCTTAAAGAAGTGGGAAACATTTTCTTCTTCTAGCTTTACTGAGGTTTAACCAACTATGGGCAACATTTTCGCAGTAGCATATAATAATGGGATACTGAGATACATAATAGCCAATTTGCTGTTTCCTGTGTGCCTGAGACATTCTTAAACGTTTTTATCCCCATTTAATCTCCAAGAAAATTCTGACTACCTTCATTATCCCTATTTAGAGACAAGGTAACTTAAGCTTGCAGAAGTTGACTAGATGAAGGCAGACCAGAAAACGAATTAAGAGCCAAAACTTAAAGGAGGGTCTGAACTGGCCTCCAAACCCATGCCTTAATAACTGCCTCCTTAAAGAAACTCTTTGCTACATCATTCCATGACCACCACCAACAACAAAAAACAGAGTGAGACACCTTGATACCCCAAAGGTTCCAACAGAAAACATACCTGCTGCATATGCTGGTGGTTCCTTCCGAATACGACGAGCCTGGGATTTAGGATTAGGTTGAGTTTTAGGCCGTTGCTTCCTCCCTACACAAGACAGAGACTTGAAGCCCAACATATCACCTTTGCTACTTGATCTGTTCCTATTCCCTCCTCTTTTCTACGCCCTACGGCCCACTCCTTCAACCACCATCTCCCTTAAGTTATGACAGGAAAAATAAAAGGCATTATGGAAGCCATTCCTTGCCAAAAAAAAAAAAAACACAAAGGGCTCAGCAGTGCTCCAAGGGCCAAAACCTCAGCTCTCTCCCCTTTTTACCTCTAAATAAAGCCGAGGCACCCAAGGGAAAGAATTAGCAAAGTTACTCCCTTACCGTAAAGCTTATGCTTCTTCTGAGGAAATTCTCGATAGTCTTCATCTTCTTCCTGCCTGGGTTTCCTTTTTCCTTTGGTTGATACTCCACCTGACCCTGAAATACCACAGAAAAACAAACAAAACCCTCAGTATGGCTTACAAGTGAACATCTAGGCCTTCAAAATGTCATCACAAAAAAAAAAAAGAAAGAAAGAAAAGAAAAAACCTCATTTGACCTCCCTATTTCATTTTTTTAACTGTTCTCCATCCCAAGTGATCAATTGCTCCCTATGAATAGTAAATGCCTCTAAACTTCAACAGTGGATGAAATTGGTATAATGGGAAAGATGTTCAAATCATTTGAAGAGGAAAGGCTGATACCCATATAACCTAGAGGAGTAAGAATTTCACTCTAAAATAAAAGGACAGTTTGCAAAGCTTAACAGTGTGTGACACAGATGTGAGAAACGTATATGATAATACTTTAAGAACCATTTACAGCAGTTAACTCGAGAATGCTGTCTTTGAAATAAGGCAGAGATACTGATACCTTCAACACGCGAAGCAGCAGCTGGCTTGACCCTTCTCATCTTCATCCAGTAGGTAGATTTTCGGAAGGATGCTGGAAAATCACTCACTGGCTCACATGAAGAAGCAGATGATGAGCCGCTTAAGGAGTCCTCGTGAGGGATAGTGTACTGGAAACTATTATCCTTTATGGAGCACTGGGTCCTGCTGTTAATATGACACAAATATATATACCACAAATAGATTAAAGTGCCTATTGGTTATTTTATATCATTAGAAGATAAGTTGGTTACCAATGCAAAAACTAAGAAGCCTGATAATAAAAACAGGATTTAGACTGTAATCTAACAATTACAACGGTTGACCAAATGCAACATATAAATTATTATACTTCATTGTAGTATAATAAGAGAAAACTATGTAAGAGAAAAGTATATAAGAAAAAGCAGTACACATTAATGGTCACTCCGCACTCCAAGTAGGCATTCTTTCCTAGATTGATCAAAGAAATGAAAGTAGTCAAAGTAATAGGGTGTTCTATGACCCTTCAGAAGATCCAACAAATCTATAACCAGGCATCTCTATTTCTCTGACAGAGGGACAGTAACTAGTATCCCTGAGAATAAAGGAGGAAAAGAATAGTTTATAGGGCTCTCGTCTGATCCATCATCCCTCTCCCTTAGCCTCCTCCCTAAAGCTGGTGTAAGGGCTGTCCTGTCTTAATTTAGGCAACATGATTCTTAGTTCCCATAGTTAAAGAAAAGGTGCTGTCTTGTCTGAGATAGGCTGGCCAGAGAAGCCCGATATATACTGGGATCCAAGTTCCCAAATCCAAGGCCAGTCATGATGTGGTTAACAAACATTACTGAGTAATTACAAAGTATCTTTTAGGAGGCTCATAATGCACAGAGGAGCAGCAGTTCTCAAACTGTGGTCCAAGAACCTCTGCAACATCCTTTTCCAGCTAAAGATCTGTGTGAGGCATGTGTTAGGTTTATGGTTTACAAAGATCACTCCGGATGCTATACAGAAGATGACCCATGGAGGAAAAGTGAATAAAGGGAGAAGAGAAGAGTTAGCAGTTTATTGTAATGGCATACATAAGAGATGATAAGGACTTGAACTAAGGCTTTGTAATAGGGATAAGTTGGCAGATTCAATATAACACTTTAAATGTTTACTTATTTACTTTGAAAGAAAGAGCGAGCACACAGGCATACAAGTGGTCCTAGGAAGGGCAGAGAGAGGGAGAAGGAGAGAGAGAATACCACGCAGGTGTGCTGTCAGCGCAGAGTCCGATGTGGAGCTTAATCTCATGAATCGTGAGATCATGACCTCAGCCGAAATCAAGAGTTTGCCACTTAACCTACTGAGTCACCCAGGTGCCCCTAGGTGACCATTCTTAAAAAAGTATATAAGTAAAATGTGATATATGCCTACAATGGAATACTACACAGTTATTCAAAGCAATAAACCACTTCTACACACACTGACATGAACATAACCGAAAAGCATACTGTTGAATGAAAACAGAAACAGAACAAGATGTAATGTAATTCAGTAAATTAAAAACAAATATACGAAAGGGGCACCTGGGTGGCTCAGTCGGTTGAGTATCTAACTTTGGCTCAGGTCATGATCTCGAGAGCCTGTGGGTTCAAGCCTCACATCGGGCTCTGTGCTGATGGCTCAGAGCCTAGAGCCTCCTTCGGATTCTATGTCACCCTCTCTCTCTGCCATTCCCCTGCTCACACTCTCTCTCAAAAATAAATAAACATCAAAAACAAAACAAAACCAGGGGTGCCTGGGTGGCTCAGTCGGTTAAGCGTCCAACTTTGGCTCAGGTCATGATCTCACGGTTCTTGGGTTCGAGCCCCACGTCGGGCTCTGGACCGACAGCCAGCTCAGAGCCTGAAGCCTGTTTCAGATTCTGTGTCTCCCTCTCTCTCTGACCCTCCCCTGCTCGCTCTCTCTCTCTCTCTCTCTCCCAGAAATAAATAAAACATTAAAAAAATTTTAATAGAAAAACAAATATACGTGTAAACAGTACTAGTTTACAAAGATTCATAAATATTTAAGGACAAATGTCAAACTTGCTAACATGGTTGCCTCTGGAAGGAGATGAAAATGGAAACCAGGAAAACACAAAAATAATAGGGGTTGATGATGTCAGTATACCATGAGCAGGGAAGAATTATTTTCACTTCTCTGAACATAAGATCCAAAATTACAAATTTAACACAGCAAAGTCCTGATTCTGCCGTGCTGCATAAGCCCACTACAGCCCATCCCTCCTGCTGATTACAACTGAAAATCCTAGATTCTGAAAAGACAAGCAGGTGGGTTGTGGAGAGGAGTCAAAACTGGGAGAAATGACTCACATGGGGTGTGTTTCCTCATTTTTTTTTTGTTTTCCCTCACATGTGGCTCTGCAATAAGGGTGGGCCCAATGTGCAGAGCAGCATGGGCAACCTACATTCCAAGAGAAACCAGGAAAAGGAGTCTCTATAGACTAAAAAGTGTGAGGGACCTGTGGAAAAGAGATAGGCAAAGAAGGTGATTCCATAATTCTGTCTGAATTCATACAAATCACAGCTTAATCTGAGCCATGTATGTGTGGAGCATACCCAAATCAGCTTAGCAAAGGTCTCAAAAAGTGAAATAAGATTTTAACAAACTGCACAAGCCTCAGACCAACTGCTGAGCTACTAGTAAAAGACTGACCCAAACCAGTGTATCAAAAACTTGGAGAAATGAAACAAGACTTGAAACACCTGAAAAAGTCTCCACCAAACCCCTGAACTATTCAAAACAGACTTCAACTATCATAGCAAAGACTCAGAAGAACGGAACTAAGGGGCGCCTGGGTAGCTCAGTAGGTTGAGCGTTCAACTTAGGCTCAGGTTATGATCTCACAGTTCATAAATTCAAGCCCCGCATCAGGCCCTGTGCTGACAGCTCAGAGCCTGGAGTCTGCTTCAGATTCTGTGTCTCCCTCTCTCTCTGCCCCTCCCCCCCAAAAATAAATAAACATTAAAAAATTTAAAAAAGAAAAAAAGAATGGAACTAAGATTGAACCAATGCCCTCAGAAGCAAAACAGAACTGATGGTCTGAACAGTAAAAAGGTTACTTGCTAAAATGAAAACAACAACGATGGGGTGCCTGGATGACTCAGTCAGGTTTACGACTTCAGCTCAGGTCATGATCTCACAGTTCGTGGGTTCAAGCCCCACATCACGTTCTGTGCTAACAGCTCAGAGCCTGGAGCCTGCTTTGGATTCTGTCTCTTTTTCTCTCTGCCTCTTCTTCGTTTGTATTCTGTCTCTCTCTCAAAAATAAACACAAAAAAAATGTTTTAAGAAAAACAGCAACAATCCCCCAGAAGATTCTAAAAAGACCCAAGGTCTATACAAATAATATTTACAATATTGGGAATAAATTCCAAAATTATTCAATACACAAAGAGACAGTAAAATGTGAATAATTCTGAAAGGAACAGGTAACAAACAAATGCCAACCCCAAATGATCTATGTCAAAACTACCAAAGACTTAAAGAAGCTATTATAAGTATGTTCCATGAAATAAAAGAAAACACACTTGAAGTGAAGGAAAAGATAGGAATTATCAGCAGAAAAGCAGAAACCAAAAAATAATAATAAAATAAAATAAAAAGAACTGAAATTTTAGAACTAAAAATTTAATATTTGAAATTTAAAAATGGGCTCAATAATAGAATGGAGATGACAAAGAAAAGAGCCTGTGAACCTGTAGACAGATCCATAGAAATTAACCAACCTGAAGAACATAGAGAAAAAAGACTGAAAAACAGTCAACAGAGTCCCAACAAACTGTGGGTGAACATCAAATGGTCTAACTTAAGTCTAGCCATAATCCTAGAAGGAGAGGAAAAAGAGGCTGTGGCACAAAAATACATTTTAAAAAATAATGATGGAAAATCACCCAAAATTAATGAGACATTAATTTACAGATTCTAGAAGCTCAACAAACACTCAAGAGGATAAACTCAAAGAAAAAGACACCTAGAAACATTTTAATGAAAATGTTCAAAAGCGACTGTTGAAAAAAAAATCTAGAAAGCAGCTAGAAAGAAATAACACATATTTCTGAATACGTATATATACATATGTATACATATGTGTGTATGTGTGTGTATAACAACGATTTGAATGATCAAAGAACTTTCAATAGAAACCAAAGAGAACAGGTGCGCCTGGCCCGGGTGGCTCAGTCAGTTAAGCGTCAAATTTCAGCTCAGGTCATGATCTCATGATTCATGAGCTTGAGCCCTGCATCAGGCTCTCTGCTTGTCAGCACAAAGCCTGCTTCTGATTCTCTGCCACCTCCCCCTGTCTCTCCCCTGCTTGTGCACACACGCACATACTCTCTCTCTCTCTCTCTCAAAAATAAACAAACATTAAAAAGATTTTTTTAAAAACTTAAAAAAGAAACCAAAGAGAACAGAAAACAGTGTAACATCCTTAAAATCTTCAGAGAAAAAATGTCTTAATCTGAAATTCTATATTCAATGAAAATAGTCCTTAGGCATACTTATTCAGATGAAAAAAAAAGGGAATTTGTTGTCAGCAGACTTGCTCTACGAGAAATGCTAAAGGAAATTATTCCAGCTGAAGGAAAATAATACTACAGAGAAATCTAGTTTTTAAGAATGAAGAAAGAACAAAAGAAATGGGTAAACATATTTAAAAAACAAAAAAACCCTCTTTAAAACTAAAGTTTAACATTAGCTGGCAAAGTTTTGAACATAGGTAGATGTAATATGTATGACAGCTATAACTTAATGGTCAGCAGACAGGGGCTTAAGGAATTTACATGGCTGTGAGGCTTCTGCATTTAAACAAAGTAGTAGTATATTAACTCTAAATAGCCTATGAAATGACAGGCATGCATATTGTAAATCATAAAGCAAGTACTACACACAAGAGAAAGAAAGGAAAAAAATAGAGAAAACAGCAAAAATCAAATATATAAACTAAAATCAGAGAGTAAATAAGGTATAAAGGAACAAAAAAAAAGATACAGAGAACAAATAATAAAATAGCAAACCTAAATCCAACCATATCAATAATTAATTTAAATGTTTATGGTCTCAGGACACCTGGCTGGCTCAGTCTTGATCTTGGAGTTGTGAGTTCAAGCTGTTGGAAGTAGAGATTGCTCAAATAAATAAATAAACTTTAAAAGTAGGCAAATAGATGGATAAACAAATAAATGTTTACGGTCTCAACACTCCAATTAAAGTCAGATTGTTGTGGCACCTGGGTGGCTCAGCCAGTTAAACACCCAATTCTTGATTTTGGCTCAGGTCATGATATCAGTTTGGGAGGTCAAGCCCCACATTGAGGCTGACATAACATGAAACTGGAACTCTAAAAAGCTCTAGGTCTATTAGAGAAATTTAATTTATCATCAGAATTTCCCAGAAAGAAAACCCTAAGCCCAGAATGGTTGGTTCCACTGTTGAATACCACTACAATAAGGGTTTTCCCTTTATATATATTTTTTATTTGTTAAAGTTTATTTATTTTAAGGGGTGGGGGGAGGGGTGGCACAGGGAGAGAGGGAGAGAGAGAGCGCGAGAGAGAGAGAGCGAGCGAGCAAGAGAGAGGATCCCAAGCAGGCTCATGCTGTCAGCACAGAGCCCAACTTGGGGCTGGGTACCCGGAACCTGTGAGCTCACGACCTGAGTGGAAATCAGTAGCTGGACGCTTAATCGACTGAGACACCCGGGTGCCCTTTTAACCTTTTTAAAGGGGAGGAGGAGGCATAAAGATCAAAAAGGAGAAAAGTAAAACTGCCCCTCCTTGCAGATTATAGGTTTGTTTACAAAGAAAATCTCAAATAATAGACAGAAAAACTTCTAGAACTAAAAATGAATTAAGCAAGCAGCAGGATACAAGGTTAACACACAAAATCAACCATATTCTTAGATACTAACAACCACCACCTAGAAATGAACTTATAAAATAGTATCATTTAACACAAAAAACACATAAGATACCTAAGAACAAATCTAACAAAAGATAACCAAGACTTTTGTAATGAAAACTACAGCATGCTGGTGAGAGAAGTTAAAGATCTAAATAAATGGTAAAATATGCCATCTTCATAAATCAGAAATCTCAATATTGAAAATGGCAATTCTCCCCAAATTGACCTCCTAATTCAATATAATACCAATCAATACTTTAGCATGCTTCTTTTTACTGAAATTGACCAACGGACTCTAGAATTTATATAAAAAGACAAAGAACTTAAAATAGCTAAAAATCTTTTGAAAAAGAACAATAAAGTTTGATGACTTATCCTATCTGATTTCAAGATTTACTCTAATCCTATAGTATCAAGACAGTTTAGTATTGGCAAAAAGAAAGATATGTATATCAATGGAACAGAATAAGGAGTCCAGAAACAGATCCACACATATATATATTCAAATAATTTCTGACAAAGGTGCCAATGTAATTGAACAAGGAAAGGGAAGTCTTAACAACAGGATAAATAATGAAAAGAAATTAACATTGACTCTTATGACACATCATGCACAAAAAATTAACTCTAAATATGTCATAGATCTAAATGTAAAACCTGGAAAACTTCTAGAAAAAACAAATGAGAAAATATTTGCAATTAGGGATGCCAAAGTTTCTCAATAGAATACAAAAAGCATGACACATAAAGGAAAAAACAATAACATTTAATCATTTTTAATGATAAATTTAAATTTTTTGGTCTTCAAAAGACACCATTAAAAAATGAAATGCAAACAAGACACTGGAAGGAAATATTCAAGACACATCTATCAGATAAAGCAACTGTATTCAGAACAGAATTTTTAAAAATACTACAACTCCACAGTAAGACAAACAGCTCAACTTTTTTAAGTGGGCAAAACATATGAACAGGCACTTCCCAAAAGATACATGAATGGCTAGTAAGCACATGAAGAGATGTTCTACATCATTATTCATTAGGAAAATGCAAATTAAAATCACAATGAAACACCACTATACTCCCATAAAATTGGCCAAAATTTAAGACTTATTCCCATACACTGCTGGCAGGAATATAAAATAATACCACCAATTTAGAAAACAGGTAATTTCTTAAAAAGGTAAACATAATCCTGACATATGGCCCAACCAACCTAAAATGGTATATCTTAGTAAACAAATTCTATCTTAGGCATTTATCAAGATTGAAAAAACATTTTTCTACACAGACACTTGCACGTGGATGTTCATAGCAGCTTTATTTTAATATCTCCAAAATAAAATAAGCCAAATGTCCATCAACATAGATGGCTAAACAAATCATGGTATATCCATAATGGAATTCTATTCAGCAATAAAAACTAGTTTTCATTCAAAAATCATTATTTTGAGTGAAAGAAATCATGCAAAAAGAAAACACACTGTATGATTTCATATCTATAAAATTCTAGAACATGCAAACCACTGTATGGTGACAGAAAAAAAGGTCAGTGGTGTCTGGAACAGCAGTAGAGGAAGGAATGGATTACAAAGGGACCCCAAAAAAACTTTTGGGAGAAATGGAAATGTTATCTTGATTGTGGTGACAGTGTTATGATTACTTATAAATGTCAAAGTTAATCATACTGTATACTTTAAATATGTAAACTAAATATACAGTATATCATATTTCTATTATACCTCAATAAAAGTATTAAAAAAAATTTTTATAGGAAATGGCAGTCCTCTAGGGCTAAAACCCACCATCCAAAAAAATGGGAACAATATCTACTAGAAAGACTTGATAGTATCAACAAGCCATTAGGAGTCAAGTTCCAGGTGACTCCTCTTAGTAAACTGTCCTCATAGGAATTTCTTTACTGTCAGTATAGGACTCAGATATACCCATATCCCCTCCCGTGAATAAGTACAAGCACAGTAAAAAATATTTATAGTTCACATGATCAGCATGATTAACATCTTGGGAATTAAGTTAATATGGTTAAGGAATCCCTCCCTCTAGGCCTCTTTTAAAGGACTCACCAAAACCAGTTATCAAGTATTTCACAGTATTTGTCAAATGAGGGTATTTGATTATTTGTAAAAACCCCAATTAATCTCAAACTTCCCTCACTATAACTATGGCAAGAAAAAGTTCAAACAATATGATCATAATTGTAGTGACGTTATAATTTGTTGTCTGTGGCATTACTTTTCAATCTCAGCTTCTAATTACAAGGATGAAAAGTTTAACCTATTTTCAATTCCTCTCTGATCTGCCAAAAATTTTTAAGAGACTGTAGTTCATTCTCTAAGTGCAACTACTTAGATTTCATTAGAAAATTATTTTAGTTCATCTCAGTTTCTTTTGCAGCCACCATTCATTCTACCCAATCCTTAAATGCTGACATTCTTCAGGGCTTCATCCTGTAGTCTCTTCTAGGCTCACTTCTCAAACTTCACAATCTCCTAGAAAGTCGGTTAAAAATAAGGATTCCTACACCCTAACTCCTATGATTCTGATTCAGATTAATAGATGAGGCCCTATTATTCTTTATATTTCTTAACAATTACCCACTTGCTATTCCATTAAATGCTTTTATCTATTCATATTCTGTTCTCTATGAAAAATACCTTTTTCTTCTAGCTAACTGCAATATTCCTTGATTTTCTTTCTTTCTTTCTTTCCTTCTTTCTTCCTACTCCTTGACTCTCACGTCTGTTCGGAAGTGATTTGCTCTGGCAACTCTTCCCTTCTGAACTATCACCCCCTCCCCAAATGCTATATTAAATTCCTGTTTAAAAATATCTAATTACCCTCTATCATGTTGATGTACTTGCCTATCTTCCCTTTTAGATTAGTTCTGTGTTTTTCTTTCTGTATATCAAACCTACTACACAGCTGCCACATAACAGATACTTAGTAAATGTTATCTGAATGAATTAACCCCTTCAGTGAGTATCTAATTAATAAGAATCTATTTTGTACTAACAAATATGGAAAAGGTTAGCACATTCAGTCTACAAAATAATAAACCAGTCTTAAAGCCAAGCAGTCTGAAAATAAAAGGATTTCTTGCAGGCATTTTTGTCAGTCCGTCTCATGTTCACCAATGTTTTCATGAGTACATATTTGACGTCTGAGGACATGCAAGGCTACACCAGGCAATACCTTCCATTTTTAATATAATTCGTGATTTTCTTTGCAAGCTAAGTTCTTCTCCCCTACATTAAGTTTAGACCCGAATCGTCCAATCAAGGTAGGCCCACTAGCTACAGGTGGCTATTTAAATTGAAGTTAAGATTAAATACAATTTAAAACGCAGTTTCACAATCACAGTGGCTGCATGTCAAGTCCTCAAAAGCCATACTTGGCTATGGTCCTTTACGGTGGGGATACAGAACATTTTCATCATCACACAAGTTCCACTGGACAGCGCTGGCGACACAATTATAAATGGACCCAAGAAAACCTCACTTACTTCTTAGCTCCCACGATCTTCGTGCTCCTCTGCTGCTTAAAGGATGTGGGTTCCGGAGTCTAGCAAAGCGCAAGCACATGAGTGAATGCTAGGGACCTCTGAACCTTGACCACAAAAAGACGAATCCCCCTGTGCCCAGAAGAAATGAAGCTCTCCCGGGGCAACTACCTCAAACGGAAGGAAGCAAGACTTATTTGGAAAAGTGTGTCGTCCTGTTTTCCTACCGAGCCAAGGCAGGTGACAACACCATAGCCTTCATCTCCCCCATTCTCAAAGCCCTGTCCCAGATAGAGGCTCTAAAGGGGAGGCGAAAAGAGGGACAACGGATATGGGAGGTACTGGATATAAAAGGAATAGAAACTAATGGCAATCTGGCGAGGAACGGAGTCCAAGGAGGTGAGGAACCGTCAGCGGTAACTGGGGGGGGAAAGGGGAGATAGGTAGAGCTGCCCTAGAAGGGTGGGGCCTACGATGGACTCTGATAAAACCAACTCTGAGCATGGGACAAAAGCGAGGGACCGCGAGTTGCGGGCTCGACAGCGCTACCCCTAAAACATAACGGTCAAACCAACAAACTCACGGCGGGTACTGCACCGAGCCTGGAAGACATCACTCCCTCTCCACGCCTAACAAATCCACCCAAGGGCTCCGGCCAGACCAACGCCACTTCCGCTCTCCTCTTCTCTCCCGGATGTGGAGTCGGCGCCGCGGGGCCCAGGTCTGAACGTCTACTTCCGCCTGGCAGCTTCCGAGGGGGCTGCGACCGGAGTCACATGACGCGCCTCCCTCCTCTGAGACCCCGCCCCGGGAGGCTGTAGGTGGGCTTTGGAGCCTCAACACGGCCTCAGAACCCTTCCCTCTCGTTCCATCCGTCTGCGCGACACCCAATGTCCCCTCCACCTTCCATTCCCCACGCAGTACGACGAGTGGACTTTGTAGATGGAGATCAATTATTGCCCCTTTATTTATCTTAGAGAAATTATATACCCATTCCCGCCCTCCCTTCCCCCAGGAAGAGTGGCATAGACGCTCTTTGATTGCTGAGGGCACAGGTATTGGAGGCAGTGGCTGAGCAGGAAAAAAGCTAGGAAAGGGCAGCTTGGTGAAGACTTGAGCCGGTCAGTGAATAATGGGGGCGGATCTCTTCTCATCTGTTAGCTTCAGGCCTCTAAACTTGCCCCGCTTTGGGGTGTTTTGTGTGTTTGAGCAATCCTTGAATTCTTTAGACACACTATGTCTGAGCCTCTCCCTAGGGGAGCTGCGCTTGAGTCTCTCCTTAGGGGGACTGTGATGGGTTTTCTCAGACCAACTGTGTTGACCCCTCTTAGAATGACTGTGTTTGCTCTGCTCAGATTGACTGTGTCTGCTCCTCTCAGAAGGACTGCAATGAGTTCTGTCTGAGGAACCATGACCACCCCTCTTAGAGGGTCTGTGCTGTCTTTTCTCAAAAGGTCTGTGTCCTCTCCTCCCTGAGGGACTGTGATGAATCTTCTGAAAGGGACATCTCCTCTCAGAAGGACTCTGATAGCTCCTTTTGGAGAGACTACAATGGCTCCTCTGAGAAGGACTTTGATTGTTCCTTTCAGAAAGACTGCAATGGCTCTTCTGAGAAGGACTGCAACCTCTCCTCTCAGAGGGACTCTGATGGCTCCTTCCGGACAGACTGCAATGGCTCCTCTGAGAGGGACTTCGATGGCTCCTCTCAGAGGGACTCTGATGGCTCCTTCCGGACAGACTGCGATGGCTCCTCTGAGAGGGACTTCGACGGCTCCTCTCAGAGGGACTCTGACGGCTCCTTCCGGACAGACTGCGATGGCTCCTCTGAGAGGGACTTCGACGGCTCCTCTCAGAGGGACTCTGACGGCTCCTTCCGGACAGACTGCGATGGCTCCTCTGAGAGGGACTTCGATGGCTCCTCTCAGAGGGACTCTGACGGCTCCTTCCGGACAGACTGTCCTTCCGGACAGACTGCGATGGCTCCTCTGAGAGGGACTTCGATGGCTCCTCTCAGAGGGACTCTGATGGCTCCTTCCGGACAGACTGCGATGGCTCCTCTGAGAGGGACTTCGACGGCTCCTCTCAGAGGGACTCTGACGGCTCCTTCCGGACAGACTGCGATGGCTCCTCTGAGAGGGACTTCGATGGCTCCTCTCAGAGGGACTCTGACGGCTCCTTCCGGACAGACTGCGATGGCTCCTCTGAGAGGGACTTCGATGGCTCCTCTCAGAGGGACTCTGATGGCTCCTTCCGGAGACACTGTGATGGCTCCTCTGAGAGGGACTTCGATGGCTCCTCTCAGAGGGACTCTGATGGCTCCTTCCGGAGAGACTGCGATGGCTCCTCTGAGAGAGACTTTGATGGCTCCTCTCAGAGGGACTCTGATGGCCTCTTTCAGAGAGACTGCGATGGCTCCTCTGAGAGGGACTGCCATGGCTCCTTTCAGAGAAATTACGTGGGGTTCTTTGACTTAAGAATATTTGGTGGTTTCGTTTCTTGGGTGTGAGTTTCTCTTTAAGGTGACTGTGTAAGTTTTTCTTAAGTGAATCATGTAGAATTCTCCCTTGGTCCTGAACTCTGGTTCCTGATTTGGAGTTCTTGGTTTCCTGGCTAGTGATTTCACTTCTGCCAAAGTTTTTCTTAGCTCTGCTGCTACTGTCATTTTGAACAACACCCAGAGGCTGTCTGCTTGAAGTGGTTTTGAAAGTGGTGCTTCTTTGGGAAACTATGCGCTTGGGCAGTTGGGTATGTCTGGGTTGGAAAGAGCTATCCCGTTTTGGTTGTTGAACTGATCTGAATTGCTCTGTTTCTTCCCTTAACATACTCTCCTGCTTAGTGGTTAGGTCTGTTGGCTTTAGCTTGATAGCTGGCATCCTGTTGCTTTTGATATCTCTTGATGAGCAATAATCTTTGGCTTTTCGTTTTGGATGCTGGTTTTTGCTTGACCACAAGTGGTCTGGTCTTGACCCGTCCTCAGGCTTCTTCCCAACAAAAGTCATAATTCTGTGTGCCGTCTGGAATGTTTGCTTTAGGCCTTGAAAAATCAGTTGAATAAATTTGGGTTGGGAGGATGTCTTAGGTTGTCTTTTTAATGAGGCGGTAACTGTCTGAGATATTCCATTCCTCTTCCTTCTTAACTGGACTGGTAATTCCCTAGAAGTACTCTGTGTTGTGGCTCTACCATTTGTGTAGAACTTTGTGTTTTGTGTTCTGCCTCCCTTGGTTCTTTTCATTGGATATTTTGAATCATGGGTCTTTTGGGTTCTTCCTTTAGCCCATTTTTCATCCTGAATGCTTTCAGAGCCACTATCTGGTAAAGAGTGAACTTGAGTAAATTCATATTGTCCAGGGTCTCTAATTTCTGTCTTTCCTACTTGGTCAGGGCTCCTATACTGCCTTCGCCTGATGTGCACTTTTACAGGAGGAGCAAGAGCCTGGGAAGATCCAGACTGGAAACCTATTGTAGAAGTAGGACTCTTGGAAGCTCGAGTATAGACATTAACTTTCCTTAGTGATGGTGACACAGGACTCCTTGGTGTGATAGATCTGTCTCTTCTGTGATACTTTGGAACTTGGGGTCTTTTCCCAGTTCGCAACCTAAAGCCAAGATGCAACCTAATCTCTCCATGGCCTTCAGGAGTGCTTACAAGGTGGAGCTGTGGATAGATAAGAAGGTAAGGCCCAAAAGTGCCCTGTAATTTATGACAGCAACTAAATCCTGCACATCGGCCACACTGTAGGCAGATAGGGTATTTTAAAACGAGACCTGAAGCTAGAGGTGGAGGTTCATTTGGGGGAATTTGACTCCTTAACAGTTTTGCTGCTATTTTTAGCTGCAGATCTTGTAGCAGCTGGAACTGTTCTGAGAAGTCAGTCTTGGCCTGGGGAAGAAAACTTGGCTTGAGAGAGTATTGAGACTCAAAAATCCTTGTCTGTGAATTACTCTGTGAGTTCTCACTCACTTCCACTGGAACAGAATCTTTCCTAGTGAAAACTATATTGAGGGAAGACTCTAACTTTACTGGGGCAGGAGGCCGGCCCCCTGTACATGAAGCAGGAATGTGCTGAATGACTTCCTTGGGTCTATCACTGAGCTTTGAATTTATTTTCTTTATTCTCATTCCAGTCCCAGAGTACTGCTGTATTATAGAGGCCATGGAGCCACGTGTCCACATCCTTAAAGCTATTCTTTGCTCATGACCGTGACATGAAATATGTCTCTGAATGTAGTTTTTGAGCACTGAAGTCTGAGAAATAGTACCTCGACCCTTCCCTAGCAAACTCTGGGAAAATTTCATCAGTTCAGCTGGAACCCCAAATAAATTCTGAATAGACTGACAGATATCTGCAGTAGCTCTTTCCATTAAACGTGTTCGAGAATAAATCTTCCTTTCCATAGTGGTTCCCAAGACATTCCCCAGCGTTAGCATATTAGAGAGATATTTTCTAGGTAGTCGCTGTCTCCAGGAGTGATTCTCCCAGACATTCTGTCGTCTGCCCAGGACAGACCAGGTAAGGCCTCTGTGAGTTCCTGATCCTGACTGAAAGGTCCTAGATGGTGATCTCCAGCTTTGTGGTGGATGTTGGGATAGGCCCTGGGGTAAGTTCTTTAGCCCTTCCACCTGCTTCTTATTAGTCCCCTCCTTAGATATGACACCCACTCCTGGGATCTCAAAATGTGGGGCTTCTACAATATTAGTTATTTTATCAGAAGGTTGATTATGAAGGGACAAGCTAAGGATTGAAGATTGTATCATAGTAGAGTCTATAAAGGACTCTTCAGGCTCCAAAATATCTGTTCCAAGGTTTTTTACATCCAAAGCCCTTGATACTTCCGGCATTTCAAAATCCCAAAGGCTTCCCAATTCAGATGTTTCGGCAGAGCTTGAGATAAGCGAGTTTGAAGAGTTGTGTAGAAATCTAGAGAAATAATTACCTATTTGTAACTCCTCTCTTGATGTAAAATCCTCAGATTCCCTATTCTGATACACCTGTCGTAGATTCAAATCCTCAGATTCCCTGGTTTGAGAAGGCCCTATTTTTATCCCTATTGATTTGATAGCCTGAAGCCCTTGTTCATGAGTGAACACTGTAGGTTCCTCAAATGGAGATGTTGGCTGTGAGATTAATTCTGCAGATTTCACTTTGGTATTTGGCCTTGGAGTTAATTCTACAGGTTCTACCATCCCTTGAAGATGTGGCGTTGGGAATAAATCCAAACAATCCATTGCTTCAGTTGCTGATCCTAAGGCTACTCCTATTGGTTCTACAACCTGAGGAACTGGTCCCGGTGCTAATTCCTCTGATTTTACAATTTGACGTGCCGGCCCTGGGATTAACACAGACTTTACAATTTGAAACCCTGTCAACTTCATTGTTTCCAAATTTTGGTGTGTTGGCTCTGTGGCTGATTTATTAGATTTCACATTTTGCAACCATAGCCCTGAGGTAAACTCAGAAGATCTCACATCGTGCAGTTTTGGAGTCAACTCAAGATAGTCTACCACATGAGAGATTGGCCCTGGTGTTAATGCTACAGACTTCACAGCTTGAAGGGGTGGCCCAGGAGTCACTTTCACATATTCGATAACTTTTGGGGGGACTACTGGGGTTACCCCTATTGATTGAGCAACTTGAAGCTGTGTCTTTGTAGATTCTGTGACTTGATCTAGTGGCTTTGGGCTAATCCTCATAAATTCTGTAATTCGATGCTGTAGTCCTGGACCTATCTCTGAATATTTCATCCTTTGATTCTGTGACCATGTTAGTCCCATTGATGCATCCCCTTGCTGCCATATCTCAGGTATGAGCTCTACAGATTCTGCATGTCCTGCAACTTGATCTGTTTGCTTTGGGGAAAACTCTAAAGATCCCTCCCTTTGAAGCCATTGCTTAGAAGTTAAACTTATAGATTCAGGAACTTGATATCCTAGTCCTGGTGTCATCTCTGAAAATTCTGGGACATGATGTAATGACTTTGTAATCAATGCTTCAGAGTCTTCCCTTTGCAGACTTTTCTCAGAGATCACCTCCACAGATTCTAGTGCTTGAGGATAGGGCCTTGGAATTCTCTCTGCATATCCAGTGGTTTTACTTATTGGCTTTGGGGTCATTCCAAGGAATTCCTTCCCTTTTGGCCTTGCTTTGGAGGTCAATCCCATAGTTTCTTTAGTGTGATGCTTAGGCTCTGGGGTCATCTCTTCAGATCCTACAACTTGCTGCAGTGGCCTTGTATGTAATTCCTCCAAATCCTTAACTTGAGGCCATGACTGAGAGAGCAAGTCTAGAGTTTCTGGGATTTGGTAGCTTTTCTTTAGGGTTAATTCTAAGGATTTAGAACCTTGATTTCTTAGCACTGGAGTCATATTAATAGATTCTGGTACTTGAAGATCTAGCCCTAGAGGCATTACTGAAGATTTCATGGCTTTACTTGTTGTTTTTGGGGTCAACCCCACAGATTTTTCTGTGGTTTCTTTGCCTTGATGTGCCAACCTTTGTGCCATTGCTGAAGATTCTCTGATGTGATAAATTGGTATTGGAATCAAATTCACAGATGTAGGGACTTGATGCATTGGTGTTGGGATCATCTCTGCATGTTCTACAAACTGATGCCCTGGCCTAGGGATTATCTCAGAGAGGTCTATGATTGGATATCTTCTTTTTAGAGTTAGCTCCTCAGATTTCGTTCTTTGAAGCAGTGACCCTGGTGGTAACTCTACAGGCTTTGTATCTTGTTGCAGAGATGCTGAAGACAATTTCACATGTTTGATACTTTGCAACTTTGGTTCTGGAGTAAACTCCAAAGATTTCTCACCTTGTTGCTGTGATTCTGGAGACAAACTTGAAAATTTAACAGTAGCCAACATTGGTCCTGGTATGAACTTCTTAATTGGCTCTGGTGCCAACACCACTGATTTCATACCTTGCCATCCTGAAGTCAACTCATGGTGATTCACACCTTGCTGTTGGGACCCTGGTGTCAGCTTTACAGATTTCACATCTTGAAAACATGACTCTGATGCAAAGACCTCAGAATTAACACGTGGTGACCTGAGGCATGATGACAACCCTAAAGAATTAGCACTTTGAGGCTGTGGCAATGGGTTTGACCTCAAAGATTTCACATCTTGAAAACATGGTGAACACACCACAGATCTCACACTATGCTGCCTGAGGTGTGAGGGCAACTCCTCAGAATTGAGGATACCTTTAGGATGTGGCCCTGGATTTAAATCCACAGATTTCATTTTTTTTAAACATGGCTCTAGTGCAAACATCTCACATTTCAAGTCCTGCAGCTCAGAACCTGAAATCATTTTCACAGAATTTGTACCACAGAGCAATGGCTCTTTGCTCATCTTCATAGATTTTATATCTTCAAGCAGTGGTTCTGGTAAAAATAACACAGATTTCATACTATTTAATGGAGAGCCTACAGTGAACACTGATTGCACCACTTGTTGCTGTGACCCACAGTGATTCTCCAAAAACTGGATTTCTGGAAACTTTGCCCCTTGTATTAACTCAGACTTTATACCTTGCAAATGCTGTCCAGGGTTGAATAGAATAGACTTTGTACCTTGAGATTCTAACCCAGTGTTCAATTCAGAGGGTTTCATGCCTTGCGTCTGTGGCCCTGGATTAAACTTTATAGAATTTATGCATTGAAATTCTGATCCCGAATTCAAATCAGAAAAATTCACACCTTGCAGCTGTGGGCCACAGTTGAACTCCCGTGATGCTATACCTTGAAACTTTGTCCCTGGAGTCAATTCACATTTCATATTTTGTAAGTGTTGCACAGGGTTGAACATAACAGATTGTATACCTTGAAATTCTGATCCCAGATTCAAATCAAAAGATCCCATACCTTGACATTTTATCTCTGAAGCCAACCCAAAAGATTGTATACCTTTCAAAGGTGGCCCAAGTTTGTACTCCGTAGAATTTACACATTGTAATTTTGCCTCTGAATTCAACTCAGAAGAATTTACACAGTTCATCTGTGGCCCCAGGTTGCATCCCATAGGTGCTACACCTAGAAACTTTGGTCCTGGAATCAATTCAGATTTCAAACATTGCAAATGTGGTTCAGGGTTGAACACCACAGATGTCTCACTGTAACTCTTGGTCCCTGGATTCACCTCAGATCCCATACCTTGACATTTTTTCCCTGAAGTCAACTCAAAAGACTGTATACTTTGCAAAGATGGCCCATTGCATCCCACAGAATTTACAGATTGTAATGTTGGCTCTGGATTCAACTCAGAAGAATTTACACAGTTCATCTGTGGCCCAGGGTTGCATCCCATAGGTGCTACACATAGAAGCTTTGACCCTGGAATCAGTTCAGATTTCAAATCTTGCAAATGTGGTCCAGGGTTGGACACTACAGATGTCTCACTTGGAATCTCTGTCCCTGAATTCAACTCAGAGGACTTCATATCTTGAAGTTTTGAAACTGAAGTTAATTCAGAAGAGTTTACACCTTGTAAGGGTAGCTCAGGGTTGCATCCAATAGAATTTACACACTGAAGGTCTGGTTTTGAAATAAATGCAGAAGAATTCAAACCTTGCAAATGTGGCCCAAGGCAGGACAACTTAGATTTTATACCTTGAGGCTCCGGCCCAGGATTCAACTCAGAAGATTTTACACCTTTCAATTGTGAATTGGTATTGAATGTCATAAAATTTATACACTTAAGCTGTGGCCCTGGATTCAATTCAGAGCATTTCCCACCTGGTAATTTAGGCTTATGTCCTGGAAATTGCTCATATGGAAGCTTCATGTCTGTGCACAACTCAGATTTTATCTCTTGTAACTGTGGCCCAGAATTGAACTGGGAAGACTGCATACCTTGAAGCCTTGTACCCTGGCACAGCTCAGAAGCTTTCACATTTTGAAACTGTTGCTCAGGATTGAATTCCATAGATTTCACATCTTGAAGCTTTGTCCCTTTACATAATTCTGAAGATTTTATATGTTGCAAATGTGGTCCAGGATTGTATACCATAAATTTCACACTTTGAAGTTCTGGCCATGGTTTCAACTTATAAGATTTCTCTTCTTGCCACTGCTTCCCAGCACTGAACTCAGAAGATACCACACTGTGAATCTTTGATTCCAAGGCTAACTCAGAGGGCTTTGCAACCTGAGATTCTGGGTCATGGTTGACCTCTGTAGTTTTCACTATTTGAAGCTTTATGGACTCAGGAGGTTTTACACCTTGCAACTTTGCCCCAGGGTTGAGTGCCATAGAATTCATACCTTGAAAGTGTGCCCCTGGTGTCAACATAGACAATTTCCTATTTTGTAACTGTGGGGCTGACTTGAACCCCAAAGATTTTGCATCTTTTACCTTTGTACCTAGACTCAATTCAAGAGATTTCATATCTTGCCATGTGGGCCTGGTGATGAATTCCACAGATTCTCCACTTTGAAGCTTTGTTTCTGGTGTTAACTCAGAAGATGTCACACCTTGTAACTGTGGAACAGATTTTAACTCCACAGATTTCAAATCTTGAAGCCTCCACTCTACCATCAAATCAGATTTCTCACCTTGTTTCTGTGTTCTAGGGTTGAACTCCACAGATTTCGCATCTGGAAGCTTCCTCTTCTGAGTTAAATCAGATTTCCCACCTTGTAGTTTTGGACCATGGTTGAACTCAAAGGATTTCACTTTTTGAAGCTTTGACTCTGGGATCATTTCACAAGATTTCATACCTTGAAAGTGTGATCTAGAACTGGACCCTGTAGATTTTGTATCTCGAAACTTTATACCCATGATCAGCTCAGAACAATTCATATCTTGTAACTTTGGGCCTGATTTCACACCTGAAAACTTCCTCCCCAGGGTCATATCAGAAGATTTCTCACCTTGTGACTTTGGACTAGGTTTCAGTTCTACAGATTTCACTCCTTGAAGCTTTTCCCTTGGGATCACTTGAAAAGATTTCACATCCTGCAAGTGTGGCCCAGACCTGGAATTCATAGATTTTACATCTTGAAGCTTTATACCCATGATCAACCTAGAAGATTCCACATCTGGGCCTGACTTGAAATCCACTGACTCCACTTTTTGAAGCTTTGTCCCTAGTATCAATTCAGAAGATTTCACACCACTCAACTGTGACCCAGGTTTGAACTTCGCAGATTCCACATCTTGGAACTTTGTTTTTGAGAGTAACTTAGAACAATTCACTTCTTGAAATTGTGGCTCAGGGTTGAACACCAATTTCACATTTTGAGGCTTTGATCTGGGGATCAGGTCAGAAGATTTCACAACTTGCACCTGGGGACTGGGGCTGCTTTCTTTATGTTTTACATTTTGAAGCTTTTTCTTTGAGGTCCCTTCAGAGGAATTCACACCTTGTAACAATGGCCCACGGTTGGAATCTGTAGATTTGGTGCTTTGAATCTTTGTCCCTGCAGTCGGTTTAGAAAATGTTATACCTTCCAACTGTGAGCTCGGATTTAACTCAGTAAATGTCATATCTTGAGACTTTATCCCAGGTGACAACTTAGAAGACTTTAGACCCTGCCACTGTAACCTGGAGTTGAAATTGTCAGATTTCACACCTTGAAGCTTTGTCTGAAGAGTCAATGCAGATGACTTTTTACTTTTCAAACACAGTGGGGAGTTCAGCTCTGTATTTTTCTCACTTTGTAACTGTGACCCTTGGCTTAATGCCCCAGATTTCACCTCAGGAAGTTGTGGTTCTTGTGTAAGCACTAGAGACTTCACACCTTGAAGTTGTGCTCCTGGTGATGACTGCAAGGGTTTCACTTCTTGGAGCTTTGGTCCTGCCGTCAATTTAGTAGATTTCCTATCATTCAAGGAAAGCCTAGATTTCAGTGTCATAGATTTTATACCACAGAGCTTTGACCTTGATGTCAGGTCACATGACTTCATATTTCTAACCTGTAGACAAGATTTCAAATCAGAACCTTGAGGCTGATGCTCCTGGAGTGATGCCAAAGATGGTATATCTTGGAGCTTTGGCCTTGAAGTTAACACAGATGACTTTATGTCTCTTAACTGTATTAAAGGTTTCAACTCTACAGACTTGACACCTTGAGACTGTAATCCAAGATTTAACTCTACAGACTTCATAGCTTGGAATTTAGGTCCTGGTATCCACTGAACACATCTCATATTTTCAAGCTGTGGCTCTTGATTGAAATCAATAGTTTTTATATCTTGAGGCTGTGGCTCTGAGGTTGATGCCAAAGCCTTCCCTTTTGGCAGCTGTGATCCTGGGAGCAACTCAGGAGTTTTCACATTCTGCAACTGTGGTCCAAGGTTGAACTCTGCATAGGTTGCACCTTGAGTTTTTGGCCCAAGAGTCAATTCAGATGACTTCACATCTCTTAACTGTATTGAAGACTTCAACCCTGGGGATTTAGCCCCTTGAGATCCTGACCCAAGATTTAATTCTATAGATTTCACAGCTTGGAACTTAGGTCCTGGTATCCACTGAATACATCTCATACTTTCAAGCATTTGCTCTTGTTTTAACTCAACAGGTTTTACACAGAGTTGTGGCTCTGAAGCTGATGCTGAGGGTTTCACTTGGTGCAGCTGTGGTCCTGGGATCAACTTAGGAGATCCTATGCTTTGCAACTGTGGTTCAAGTTTGAACCCTTTAGGTTTTAAACCTTGAACATTTGATTCTGGAGTCAATTCAAATGATTTCATACCTTCAAATTGTAAGTCAAAATTGAGGTCTACTAATTTTCCACCTTTAAATTTTAGCTCTGGAATTACTTCTAAAGACATCTCACCCTCTGACTTAGACTCTCTCTTCAATTGCTCTGAATTCACACATTGCTGCTTTGGTGAGATTACAGGTATCTCGCCACCCTGTTCTGGCCCAGAAGTTAAATTTGTAAGTGCCATCCCTTGAAACTGTTGCCTTGGGACTAAATCCACAGATTTTATTCCTTGAAACTTTGGTCTTCTGGTCACATTCCCAGATTTTACTTCCCACTTCTTTGGCCTTGGGGTCGGCTTCCCAGATTTTATACATTGCAGCTCTGAATCTGGAGTTTCCTCTACAGATTTTAAACTTTGATGCTTTAAACATGGGGTACTCTTAACAAGTTCCTTATCTTGCATCTGTTGCTCTAAAGTCACTTCCTCAGGTTTCACACCTTGCAGTTCAGATCCTTGGAGCAATGGCCCTGGTACAAAAGGCACAGATTTCTCACCTTGCATCTTTGACCCAAATTTCAGCTCTAAGGTTTTCACATCTTGGAGTTGTGTTCTTGGGACTGACTCCATAGTTTTGAATTCTTGAATTCTTGCACCCATAGTCAACTCAAATTTCTCACCTTGAAGCTTGGTATTTGTGGTATCTTTCACAGATTTGGCATCTTCTATTCCGGGCCCTGAGGTTATCTCCACAGATTTCTCGCCTTCCAGCTGTGGACTGGGGGGTAGCAATATAGACTCCATACCTTTTAGACACTGTCCTGGAATTAAGGCCACAGATTTCATATCTCTTGGCTCTGACTCTGAGATTGACAACTCAGATTTTAAACCTTCAAGTTTTGAGCCTGGGGTCAGCTCCATTGGCTTCACACCTCCCACTTGTGGCCCAGGGAGTAACACCATAGATTTGACATCTCCCAGTTGGGGCTTTGGTATTTGCATAGATTTCATACCTCCCAAAAGCAGCCCTGGAGTTAAGTCCTCAGATTTCCCATCTTCTAGCTTTGGTTCTGGGATTAGTGCCTTAGATTTTAAACCTCGAAGCTTTGAAATTGGGGTCCACTCCACAGGTTTTATATCTTGTGACTGTGGTCCTCGGATCAATTTAGGAGATTTTATACCTTGTAACTCTGGTATTCTAGTCAACTCAGAATATTTGACACTTGGCAACTGTGACCCAGGAGTCAACTCCATAGGCTTTGCATATGGCTTCTGTGGCTCTGAGACTAATTTATAAGAAATGTTACCTTCAAATCTTGGCATTTGGTCTATCACTAAATGTTTTACACCTTGAAGTAATGTCTCTGGTACTAACATCTCAGGTGTGACCACTTGCTTTCCAGGTCCTGGGGTGAACCTCATAGATCTTACTCTTTGTATTTTTGGCTTTGGGGTCAACTCAAAAAAATTCACACACTGTAATTGTGGCCCTGAGTTTAACTCTGAAGATTTCACACCTTGAGGTTGAGTTCCTGATGTCAGATCACAAAATTTGACATCTTGTAGCCATGGCCCTGGGTTAAGCCCCACCTGTTTTACACCCTGCAGCCCTGGCGACATCTTTGCTAATTTAGAATCTTGAAGCCCTAACTCTGGAGTCTTCTCCACAGAATTCACACCATGAAACTTAGATCCTGGGCTTTGCTCCCAAAATTTGACACCTTGAAGCTTTGGCCCTGAAGTCAATTCAGAAAATTTGACATCTTGCTGTCTTGGCCCTAGGTTTAGTTCCTGAGATTTCACACCTTGCAACTGTAGTTCTGAGGTTAATTTCATAGATTTCATGCTAGGAAACTGTGGTCCCTCAGTAGACAGAAAAGATTTTGTATTTTCACCCAAGGACCTTTGGCTTGACTGCAAAGACGATTCTGTTACAAATACTTTAGACTTCATATCTTGAAGCTGTGTTCCTGGTATACATCGCAAATGTTTGAAACCTTGATGTCTTGGTTCTGAAGTCAAATCAGAAAATTTGACATCTTGTAAGCATGGTCCTGAGTTTTGTTCCACTAATTTCACACCTTGAGTTTGTGGTTCTGGAGTCAATTTTATAGGTACAACACTTTGATGCTTTGGCCCTGGGATAAAATCTGACAATTTGATTTCTTGCACTGGGGAGCCAGGGGTGAGTTCATCACTTTTCACACCATGATGTGGAGACCCTGAAATGAAATATATAGGTTTTTCTCCTCGAATACGTGGTCCTTGAGATAACTCTGAAAATCTGACACTTTGCAAATGTGGCCCTAGGGTCAATTTCACACCTTGAGGCTGGGCCTCCTTAGTCAATTCCTCTGATACTATACTTTGTAGTACTGGTTCTTGTACCAGCTTCTCAGATTCTACCATTCTAGTAGTAGCTGGCTTTTGGATTAAATTAACATGTTTCATGTCTTGTAATTGTGACTCTGGATCCAACTGCATAGACTTTACCCCCTGGAGCTGTGGCCCTGGGGTCAACTCCATAACATGTGGTTTTGGTCCTGTGATAAACTGTTTAGATCCTACCACTAATGGGGATGATTCAGGGGTCAACTTCACAGATTTCAAACTTTGTGGTGGTGGCTCTGATTTCTCATATTGCATCCCTGGTCCTAAAGTAAATTCCAGAGATCCTTTTTCAGAATATGGCATTGTCTCTTGGGTGTTTTCAACTTGAAACAATGCCAACCCCATAGTTTCTGTGTTTTCTGACCTTAGGGGTATCTCTGAAGGCTCAGTAACTTGAAGGTGTGGTTTTAGAGTCATTCCTGCAGATTCTATAACTTGACCTATTTGTTTTTGTGTTAAAGGCTCAGAAGTCAAACTCATGGCTTCTGTGTCTTGATAACCTGGCCCTGGAACCATCTCTGAAATTTTTTTTAAATATGGCCTGGGCATCATCTCAGCAGTTTCCATGACTTGCTGTGGGGTTAACTTCACAGACTCCTCCTCATGTGGCCAGATCTCAGAAGCTAACTCTGTAGATACTATGTCTTGATGCCATGGTCTGGAAGTTAGACCCACAGATTTCATTGCTTGTAAGTGTGGTTCCATGGTCAGTTTCCTTGATTCTGCATGTAAGTGTGTGTCAGGAATTAACCTCCTAGATTCTTCCAGTGGTACAGTTAAATCCACAAATTTATTACCATGCATTAATGGGCCTAGAGTCAACTTCTCAGGTTTTGTACTTTTGGGCTGTGGTTCTGGGGTCAATGGCACATATTTCACACTTTGAAATTGTGGTTCTGAGATCAACTCCTTAGAGTTTATAAATTCTGAATATGGTCCTAGATTCAAATGAACAAACTTTATACCTTGGGACTCTGGGTTCAATATTTGTGGGTTCATACCTTGCATCTCTGATCCTGGTACCAACTCTGGAGATTCTTGTATTTTGTGTTGAGACACTGGAGTCTCCAAGGGCTTTACACCTTGGAGCATTGTCTCACGAGTACCTTGTAATGCCACTGAGTTCATCTGCATACATTCTGAAGTTTGACTCAATGGTCCCGGAGTATTTCCTGAAGATGACTGTTTCAACTCCACAGATTCTTTCCTGTAGTGACGATTGTTAGAAGTCAACTCTGCTTCTGTTCCTGGATATCTTGGCTCTGCAATCATTCCTAGAGATTCTAAAGCTTGATGCCATGGCGTCAATCCTTCAGGTTCTGTGGCTTGATGTTTTGGCTTGAGGTTCAACTCTACAGATTTTACTGCTTGAATGTGTGCCCCTGATATTGGCTCCTCATATTTCATATCTTCTACCTGAGTTTCAGGAATCAGCCTTCTACATTCTACCATTTGAGGAATTTTCACATCTTTAAGCAATAGTACTGGGGCTCTCTCCTCAGATCTTTTATCTTGTAACCATGGTTTGAGGGCCAAATCCATAGATTTCCTGTCTTCCTGTAGTTGTCTTAGGGTCAACTCCACACCTTTTATATCTGCAAACTCTGGTGGTAGGGCCAAATTAACATGTTCCAGACCTTGCAACTGTGAACTGGAGGTCAAATCTTTTAATTTCCCATTTTGCAACTGTGGTGCTGGGGCTAACTCAGTGGATCTTTCACTTTGTTGTTGTGTTCCTAGGGTTAACTGAATAGATTGCACACCTTGAAGCTGAGACCCTGGGGCTATCTGCACAGAATGTCCACTTTTTGTCTGTGGAATGGGGGCCAACTCATCCGATTTTACAATCTGCTGTTGAAGTTCTGGGACCAATTCTATAGAATTTACTGTTGGGATCAGCTCTCCATATTTTACCCTTTGTGGGATTAAACCTGTGGTTCTATCTGTAGATTTTATATTTTGCAATCTTTGTCCCAATGTCAGTTTTTCAGATTTTACATTTTGCAATCCTGAGGATAACTTCATAGAATCTACAACCTTAAGTTGTGGCATTGGCTGCGCCCCCAAATAGTCTACATTTGGAAGTAGTGATGTGGTAGTCATTGCTGCAGATTCTGTGACTTGATGCAGTGGCTTTTGGCTCACTGTACTTTGACCCAGTGACTTTGGGACTGTCCCTAAAGGTCCTATTATTTGATGGTGTGATAGGTTCAGCTCTACAGATTTCTTCATTTGTGGCCATGTCCCTAAAGGACCCATTATTTGATGATGTGATGGGTTTAACTCTACAGATTTCTTCATTTGTGGCCATGTGTCAGAGGCCAACCTCATATTTTCTATAATTTGATGGTTTTTCTTTGGGCTCACCTCTGAAGATTCTAGGGTTTGATGCCGTGAAATCAACCTTGAAGATTCCATGACTTGATGAGGAGGCCCTGGGGTTAATGCCATAGTTTCTGTGCCTTCATGATATGGTTGTGGAATCATCCCCACAGGGTCTCGCACTTGAATCCGTGAACTAGGGGTCAACTCAAGAGGTTCCTTGACTTGAGGTATTGGCCTTGAGGTCAAATCCTGAGTTTCTACAACTCGTGTTTGTGGTGCTATGATCATTCCAATGGGTGACTCCAGTGTTACTGGAGTTACCTTTAGAGAATGTATGGATTGATGTGATGACATTGGAACTATCCCTACTGATTCTGTGACTTTATGTGGTGTCTCTGAGGGTAAACCCACAGATTCTACAACTTCAGGTGGACCAATAGTAGTAGGAGAGCTAGAAGTCAAACCATCTGGTTGAGTTGCTCCTGGGGTCAAATTTGGAATTTGAGACTGCAAATCTCCAGAGTGTATAACATGTGGCTGTGCTGGTGGAATTATCCCCATGAAATCCATAGCTTGTAATAGTGCCCCTGGAGTTACTTTCATGTAATCCATAACTTGTTGAGATGGACTGGAGGTCCTTTCCAATGATCTTGTTTTTTGACATATTGGCTCTGGAGGAAACTTCAGTGGTTCTATGACTTGACTTTGTGGCTTTGAGGTTATGTCCACTGATTCAGTAACTTCATGTTCTGGCCCTATAGTCATTTCCACTGTTTCCACAACTGCATGTTGTGCCTTTGGACTCATCTTTCCTGGTGATGTGTCTTGATTCTGCGGTCTTGAGATCACCTTTAATTCCATAATTTGATACTGAGGACTTGGTGTTACCTCCACTGATTCAGTGACTTGATATGATGATTTGGGGCTTACACTCACTTTTTTCATGGTTTCCATTGGTTTCGCAACTTCATCTGGTGGCTGTGGGAACAAACCCACAGATTCTGTCACTTCTGAATGTGATTCTGGGATCATCCCCATTGAATCCATGACTTGAAGTAATGCCAATGGAGTTACCTTTATTCTGTCTGTAACTTGATATTGTGGCTTTGGGGTCAATTCCACATTAGTCAGTTGGGTCTTATGATAGTGTATCCTTTTTTCTGGAAGACCTATGACTCTCTGCTCTATGCTAAGCTCTAGGACATGTTTTGGCTCCTTCTGCAATACAGTGGTTTCCTCTTGATTTATGTCAACTCCTAAACTTTTGGGAGGTGAGGGGCCCAGTGATGTAACTAAGGGCCTGGATTCAAGGATTTGGGGGCCATTCCCAGGTTGTGACTGCTTACCTGGGAAAAGTGACTGTGAAATTTTTGTTTCTGTTCTCTTTGATCCAGATTCCACTCCAATATTCACATGGAGCTGAAATGATGGATAGTTTGGGGATTTGTTGCTGATACTTTGTTTACTTCTTTGATGAATGGGCTTAGATACCTGGATTTGAGGTTTCTCTGGTTCAGGAACTCCTCCCTGTGCCTCCCTTAAATCATTCAGCATTGCCCATGATTCCCTCACAGACAGAGGTACTGTTTGTTCTCTCAAAGTACAAACCTTCCAAGCCATATGTCCCTCTAATTCCCACCTAGTCAAAGGAGAGAGCTGGACTGGAGCCCACCCTGAGAATCCTGGTCTCTCCCTGGAAACAGAATTTGGCCCATGATCCAATGTCAAATGACTCTTTCTCCTTCTCTCATTCTCTGTTTTCTCTTGGTGGCAGAGAGCTGGGGATTCAAAAACAGAGTTGGTAGAAGAGTTTTGAGAGCTTAAGGGTGAAAGAGCTGCCAAATTCTGAAAAAGTTTTGATTTCCCAAACTCTGAGAGCTGAGAAGTAGGCAGCGATGTGTCTTGGTTCCTGAACTCAGAAGGCTGTTTCTTGGGTAAAATAGGTAAACTATGGCTCCGGAGTTGCCAGGTTGTTCCTTCAGAAAAGACAGGAAGGTGTGACAGGCTGGCGTTGTTGCTTAGTGATCCAGAGGAGATGCTGTAGTTAGTAGAATGTTTTGTCTTCTTACAGCCACAACAGGGTAGAACAGGGTCCTGAGCCACAAACACAGAGGAGGTGGAGGAAGAAATCATATCTTGTGGTTCACGCAAACACAATTCCAAAAGACTTGATCTAAGAAATAAAGAAAAGTTTCCATTTGCTTTGAAGCAGAAAAGGGTAGGAAAAGGGAAAAATAATGGCCATTTCCAATGCAAAATATTTTGGCCTGAAGGAGAACTACAACAACAAAAGAAGTTGCTTTCCTTAACATCAGTTACTTATGGAAAGAATGCCTCTATCAGGAGGAAGGGGAGGCATTTGTCTCCATTCCAGTCAGAAGTTATCCAGAGACCAGTTGTTCTTAAATGTCCTTTAGACCCAGAATTTATCCCCACTGCCAAAACCACACAACCAACTAACTAACCAACCAAGCAACTAGCAATCTCTCGTTTCCCCGTCTCTTTCCCTCCCTCCTTCCTTCTCTCCTACCCTCCCTCCTTCAGTTCCTTCCTTCCTCCCTCTTAAAAGTTTTACCACCTTTGGGGCACCTGGCTGGTTTAGTCTGTAGAGCATGTGACTCTTGATCTCAGGGTTGTGAATTCAAGCCCCAAAGAGTTTACTTAAAAAAAAAAAGTTATACCACCTTCAATCCCCACCCAGAAACTACTACTTTCCCTCACCTTGCACATTCCAGGTGTTGGAAGATCTGTTGAAGACTTCTATTCATTGACCAGAGTATATATTCCTGGCCGCATCCCATGGGGAGTCCTGAAAAACTGGATATAACAGAGTGTATCAGTGTAGTTGAAGTGATATTAAGGTACTAGTAAGGAAACCAATAAGAAGAGTGACTAACTTGTAAAGGAAATAGCTATCATAGCGAGTGAAGTAAAATAGTCCTAGCTTATTCCTAACTTTTACAGAGTTTGTCAGTAGGGTAGGCTGAAGAGAGAAAGAATAGATAATGAAGATCAGCTTTACTCACCATGTCAGGTTAGCTTCAGGGCAACCCATCCTGAGATTTTCTTCCCACTGGGAAGCTGGGAGTAGGGGTAAAGAATCTATCAGCATCAAAATTATTGATACTACCTTGTTCAACCCCCTTGTTTTATAAATAAGGAGACAATGGTAAAACCATGTCCAGGATCATAAAATTAATTAGTGGTAGAGTTCAGACTTAACCTAGGTCTCAAGTTTTTCTCTTTTAAACTATACTAGGCTGCTTTTACCATGTAGTAGATGGAAGCCATTGGAAAGAGCATGAATAATCATGGTAGTAGGGAGTTGGAGTAGGAGAAAAAATTCGTAACACATATCTTTTACTCCAAGAGAGTCTCTATCCAGTGTCCATGGCAGAGAAGAAAGGTATTGAAACCTCCTGCACCAAACTCTTGATAGTTACTCCTTCTGTATTCTCTAATTTCACCAAATTTCTTTCCTGATACTTTGAGTTTTACACAAAAGGCGATTGGGAAAGGAAACAGTATTATAAAGCTGTTTATATCTCTTTGGAAATTGCTAGAAAGAATCTAGCATCTTTGGAAAGGCTAGAAAGAATGGGCACATTTCTTTCATTTATGTAATCTTTTCAACCTCTTTTTCTCTACCTGCTATTAAAGGCTAGAGTCTTAAAGCAGATGCATAGTTGATTTGTCATTAGCCTTGAGCTGAATAATAAAGGATAGGATTTTTCTGACCTGTGAATTTCTTGATCTTTTTCAATTTATGCTGCTTTGAAGTCTAGAGAGGCATAAAAAGAAAAAATAAAATCAGAAAATGTTCTAGGTTAGAGGGTTTATTGACAGCATGTTCCATCTTATAGACACAAATACAGTGGGTATCCATAACCACCGCAACAGTTACGGCCCCATTCATTTATTCATGAATCATTTCATGAGTACTTACTAAGTTCTAGGGCTATGTCCAGTGCTGGAACAACAAAGATAAATATAATCCCTGTATTCTGGGAACTCACACTAACAGGGAAAACAGATATCTAAACAGCCAAGTTATAATATTGTGTGATAAATGTTGTAACAGAAATATAAGTGTTAGGGGCACCTGGGTAGTTCAGTTGGTTAAGCATCTGACTCTTGATTTCAGCTCAGGTCATGATCTCATGATTCATGAGACTGAGCCATGCAGCAGGCTCCACACTAGCACCACAGAGCCTGCTTGGGATTCTCTTCCTCTCTCTCTGCCCCTCCCCTTCGTGTGTGTGTGTGTGTGTGTGTGTACACGCGCGTGCGTGTGCACGTTCATGCTCTCTCTCTTTAAAAATAAATAATTAAACAAAACAAAAAAGAAATACTAAAAAAAGAGAGAGAAATATAAGTGTTAGGGAATAAAGAGGACAGTGATTAACTGGCTGGGAGAGAAGGGAGAAATTACTCAAGAAGTTGCCATTTGTACTGGAGTTTGAAAAATCAGCAGAAGATGTTTAGGTAAAGAAAGAGCATTCCAAGCAAGTGGGAACATCACCAAGATTATAAAGTCATGATTGTCAGGTGCACTTTTGCTAAGTAGTGAGAGACAAAGCTGAAAATGTAGGTGGAGGCCAGATTTTGTCAAATGGTGGAATTTTAATTTTATCCTATAGGGCCAAATTTCCCAATCAGTACTTTGTAAACTCCTGGGGTTTTTTGTTGTTGTTGTTCTGTTTTGGTTTGGTTTGTTTTTTTTGCAAGGGTGTTCCAGGTCATTTTAAAGGCAGAAATGACATTTGTTACCATTTCAAATAAAACAAATTTTATTTCTTCCTTTTCGATCAGGATATCAGTCTCTGAGAGTGTATTGGAAGAGCCTACAAAATGCTATTCATAGGGCTGCCAAATGTTTTTAGCTAAGCAATATTGGATGAACGTGTTGAAAACAAGATTTCTTCCAAGAATTCTAGAGTGGTTCAACATAAGAAAGTAAATAAATGAGATATACCACATTAATAAGACAAAGGGGGAAAACTGAATGATTGTCTCAACTGATGGAGAAAAAGCATTGGCAAAACCCAACACCCATTCGTAATTTTTAAAAAATGAAAACACTCAACAAAACCAGGAATAGAAGAAAACTTCCTCAGTATAGTAAAGGGCATTTATGAAAACCCATAGCTAATATCATTCTCAATAATAAAAGATTGAAAGGTTTCCCTTCAAGGTGGGGAACAGACAAGGATGCTCATTTTCACTACTTCTTCTTAACATTGCACTGGAAACTAACCAGAGCAATCAGATAAGAAAAATAAAAGCCATCTAAATTGGAAAGGAAAGGGCGCCTGGGTGGCTCAGTCAGTTAAGCCTCCGACTTCGGCTCAGGTCATGATCTCGCAGTCCGTGGGTTCGAGTTTCGCATCGGGCTCTGTGCTGACAGCTCAGAGCTTGGAGCCTGTTTCAGAGTCTGTGACTCCCTCTCTCTCTGACCCTCCCCTGCTCATGCTGTCTCTCTCTCTCTCTCTCTCCTAGAAATAAATAAAACATTAAAAAATTTAAAAAAAAAATAAAATAAACGTTAAAAATTAAAAAAAACAAATTGGAAAGGAAAAAGTTCAACAATCTCTCTTTACAGATGACATAATCTTATTTACAGAAAATCCTAAAAAATACACATAAGCGCACACACACACACACACACCCCAACTGGAGCTAATAAATGAATTTAGCAAAGTTACAGAATACAATATCAGCACACAAAAATCAGTTGTATTTCTATACACAAAAAGTGGATAATCTGAAAAATAACTAAGAAAATAATACCATTTTTAGTATCAAGAAGAATAAAATACTTAGGAATAATTTTTTTTTTACTTAGAAGTAAATTTAATCAAGAAATGTAAGGGTTGTACGCCGAAAACTATAAAGCATTATTGAAGAGATTAAAGACCTAAATAAATGAAAAGACATCTCTTAATAATGGATTAGAAGATTTAATGTTGTTCAGATAGTAATATTCCTAAAGCAATTTATAGATTCAATTTAATCCTATCAAAATCCCAGTGTCCTCTTTTGTAGAAATGGAAAAGTTGTTCTTAATATTCACATGGAACTCTAAGGGATCTGAATAGCCAAAACAATCCCGAAAAAGAAGAACAAAGTTAGAGGACTCATACTTCCTGATTTTAAAACTTTCTGTAAAGCTACAATAATCAAAACATTGTTGTACTAGCATAAGGACAGACATATAGATCAATGGAATAGACTTGAGAATATAGAAATAAATCCTCATATTTGCAGTCAATTGACTTTCATGGGTATCAAGACCATTCAATGGGGAAAGAATAGTCTTTTCAACAAATGGTGCTAGGACATCTGAATAGCCACATGTGAAAAAATGAATTTGAACCCTATTTCACATTATATACAAAAATTAAGTCAAAGTATCAAATACCTAACCAGAGAGCTAAAACTATAGTTTTATAGAGAAGAAAACATAGGGTTGTGATGGTTGGTTTTATGTTAATTTTACATTGTGGTAGTTAATTTTATGTACGAGGCTATGGTATTCAGTTGCGGCCAAATGCAGTCTAGATGTTGCTATGAAAGTAATTTTTAGATGTGATTAACATTTAAAAAAAGATTTTATTTTTAAGTAATCTTTTACACCCAACATGGGGCTCGAATCACAATCCCAAGATCAAGAGTCACATCCTCCACCGACTGAGCCAGCCAAGAGCCACTAGATGTGAATAACCCTCAAAATCAGTAGACTTTAAGCAAAGCAGATTACCCTCCATAATGTAGGCAGGATCTTCCGATCAGTTGTTGGTCTTCGAGCAGACAGCGAGGTTTTCTGAAAAGGAAGAATTCTGCCTCAAGATTGAAACATATGTTGAATCACTATGCTATACACCTGAAACTAATGTAACACTGTGCGTCAACTGTATTTCAATTAAAAATAATAATTAACTTAATTTAATTTTTTTAAAGACCAAAATATAGAAACCCTGCCTGAGTTTCTAGCTTGCTCCAAGAATTTTGGATTTGTCAGCTCCCGCAAGTATATCAGCCAATTCTTCAAAATATCTTCTTTTCTCTTTTCTCTCTTTCTCTCATGTGTGTGTGTGTGTGTGTGTGTGTGTGCGCACGCGCGCGCGCACGCGCTGTTATAATAAAGAATATATCTGGTGTTTGTCCCAGATTCCTGACACAGAGCTTTAAAAACCCTTACAGTTTCCCGAGTGATAGGAATGCTTTGGTTATACTAATGAGGTAGAAAAGAAGGGTTATGTCTCCCTTTACTTTAGGAAACTGAAATAACCTTGATTCTAAAATCTGATAAAGACATTACTAGACAGGAAAATTACAGACCAATCTCTTTCAAGAACACAGATGTAAAAATCCTAAACTTAATGTCAGAAAATTTAATCTAACAATATATATATAAAGGATCATGAACAATATCACAAACATGTCATGTTTATTTCAGGAATTCACAGTTGCCTTAATATTTTAAAAATTCATTTTAATTCATCACTGTAATATCATAAACAAAAAAAGCAATATTGTTACAGAATCTGGTCTGGATTACCTGGCAGAAGAACCAAGCAGCACTCGGAGATCTTGGAAGGGAGGAGGTTTATTTTACACCAGTGGACTCAGAGGAGATCATTCTCCATAGTTCTGAGCCCAGAGCATTAGCAGAAGGAACAATTTATAGCCAACTACTTCCACATTCCTCATTAATCAGGGACAAGTGTTTCCTATCAGTCCTGTCTGCCATCTTACAACAGGTTTTCCCTGTCAAATGTGAACATCTTTTTTTTTTCAAGTTTATTGATTTTTGAGAGGGGTGGGTGGGGGGAGAAGGGGCAGGGCGAGAGAGGGAGAGAGAATCCCAAGCAGGCTCCTTGCTGTCAGAGCACAGCTCAACCTGCAGTTTCATCTCACAAACCGGAAGATGATGTCCTGAGCCAAAATCATAACTCACTTAACTGACTGAGCCACCCAAGTGCCCCCATATGAACACTTTTTTATATATTTATTTTTGAGAGGGAGAGACAGTGTGAGGAAGCGATGGGCAGAGAGAGAGAGGGAGGGAGAGAATCTGAAGTGGGCTCTGTGCTGAGAACATGGGGCTCAACGCGGGGCTCAGTCCGACAAACCTTGAGATCGTGACCTGAGCTGAAATCAAGAGTCTCTGCTCCTCCCCTGCTCATGCTCTCTCTCTCTCTCAAAATAAATAAAGTTTAAAAATTAATTAATTAATTAAACATAGCATATGGCCAAGCAATTACTATCCTATTGGAAATAGGGTTGCACACAACAATATATCATTTACAATTCATATCTTGAAACTTAATCTTATCGTACAGGTATATACATTTTTAATTATAAAAAATAACTGACTTTTTGAAATGCAGTATGTAAGAATGCCAGCCACTGGGTCATAAAGGCAATTTTTGTCTATTTTTTATGCCACAACAGGCAGTTAAATTTCATTCTACATTTATTTATACATTGGGTTCCCAAACTAACAAGCATGATATAATGTCACTTTAAAATTTGTAGTCAACTCTGGGGTGCCTGGATGACTCAGTCAGTTGAGCATCTGACTCTTGATTTCGGCTCAGGTCATGATCCCAGGGTTGTGGGATTAGTCCCGTGTCAGGCCTGCTTGAGATTCTCTCTCTCTCCCTCTGTCCCCTTCCCCTGCTTGCATACTCAATCTCTCTCTCTCAAATTAAAAAAAAGAAGAAGGAAGAAAGGAAGAGAAAAAGAAAAAAAAAAGAATTTGTTGTCAACAATGTGTGAATCTCAAAAACATTATGTTCAACAAAAGAAGCCAGACATAAAACAATATATACTATATTACTCTATTTTTTATTTTTATTTAAAAAATTTTTAGTCCAGTGTAGTTAATGTACAGTGTTATATTACTTTCAGGTGTACAATATAGAGATTCAACACTTCCATATATTACTCAGTGCTCATCAAGATAGTATACTCTTAGGGTGTATGGCTGGCTCTGTAGGCTGACTATACAACTCTTGATCTTGGGGTTGTGGTTCAAACCCCATGTTGGGTGTAGAGATTACTTTAAAATTAAATAAATAAAGCCTTAAAACAAAAAAAAGGTAGTATACTTTTAATACCCTTCATCTATTTCACCCATCCCCCTACCTCCCCTCGGGGTTTGTTCTCTATAGTTAAGAGTCTGTTTTTTGGTTTGTCTTTCTCATTTTTTTTTGTTCACTTTTTTTGTTTCTTAAATTTCACCTATGAATGAAATCATATGACATTTGTCTTTCTCTTGTTTTTTTTTTAATTTTTATTTAATTAAAAAATTTTTAACATTTACATCCAGGTTAGTTAGCATATAGTGCAACAATGATTTCAGGAGTAGATTCCTTAAAGCCCCTTACCCATTTAGCCTATCCCCCCCTTCCACAACCCCTCCAGTAACCTTCTGTTTGTTCTCCATATTTCAGAGTCTCTTTTGGTTTTGTCCCCCTCCCTGTTTTTATATTATTTTTGCTTCCCATCCCTTATGTTCATCTGTTTTGTATCTTAAAGTCCTCATATGAGTGAAGTCATATAATATTTGTCTTTATGTGACTAATTTCGCTTAGCATGATACCCTCTAGTTCCATCCACGTAGTTGCAAATTGAAAGGTTTCATTCTTTTTGCTTGCCAAGTAATACTCCATGGTGTATTTATATATATACATACATATATATATATATATATATATACACACCAAATATTTATCCATTCACCCATCAATGGACATTTTGGCTCTTTCCATACTTTGGCTATTGTTGATAATGCTGCTATAAACATTGGGGTACATGCGTCCCTTTGAAAGAGCATACCTGTATCCCTTGGATAAATACCTAGTAGTGCAATTGCTGTGTCATAGAATAGTTCTATTTTTAATTTTTTGAGGAATCTCCATTCTGTTTTCCAGAATGGCTGCACCAGTTTGCATTCCCAGCAGCAGTGCAAGAGATCCTCCTTCTCCGCATCCTCACCAACATCAGTTGTTGTCTGAGTTGTTAATGTTAGCCATTCCGACGGCTGTGAGGTAGTGTCTCATTGTGGTTTTGATTTGTATTTCCCTGATGATGAGTGATGTTGAGCATCATTTCATGTGGATGTTGGCCATCTGGATGTCTTCTTTGGAGAAGTGTCTGTTCCTGTCTTTAGCCCATTTCATTTTCTCTTGTTTTTTAAATTTGTTTTTATTAAATGTTTTTATTTATGTTTGAGAGACTGAGTGTGAGTGGGGCAGGGAGAGAAAGGATGATACAGAATCCAAAGCAGGCTCCAGGCTCTGAGCTGTCAGCACAGAGCCTAAGGTGGGGCTTGAACCCACAGACCATGAGATTATGACTTGAGCTGAAGTCGGAAGCCTAACTGACTGAGCCACCCAGGCACCTCAGTCTCACTGACTTATTTTACTTGGTATTATACTCTCTAGATCCATCCATATTGCTACAAATGGCAAGAGGGGGGCGGGGGGGGGGNATCCAAAGCAGGCTCCAGGCTCTGAGCTGTCAGCACAGAGCCTAAGGTGGGGCTTGAACCCACAGACCATGAGATTATGACTTGAGCTGAAGTCGGAAGCCTAACTGACTGAGCCACCCAGGCACCTCAGTCTCACTGACTTATTTTACTTGGTATTATACTCTCTAGATCCATCCATATTGCTACAAATGGCAAGANAGATCATGGAGGAACTCTCCATGATTATGGCAATATTATAAGCTTGATTGGGGTACTAGTTAATGCGTATATAAGTTTATCAAAACTCATCAAACTCGGTGCATTTTGCTGCATATTGTTATGTCTGAATTAAAAGCATATTTGACAAAAAAGCCTTTTCTTACATACACATGTACTAAGAAATTTTATTAATTACGTAGCAAGGTGATATTGAGTAATTTACACTATGTTTTCTTGCTACATCCTTCTGGGAAAGAAACTGCTGTTTCCCTTCACCAAAGGGGAAGGGTAGCTAGTCCTTTGTTCTTAAGGTCTTGGTTCTCCTAATCCATGGCACGGAGTTAAATTTCACATCCTGAAAAAAAATTTTGCAAGAATGTAAGAGACACTCCTCGTAGAAGACTAGACCTGTGGGGGATTTTAAGCTAAATTGTGCCAGAGGCTTAGTGTTTAGTGCTTTCAGGGTTGAGAAGAAAAGGAAGCTGGCTCCCTGAAATGGAGACAATACTAAGGCTACAAATACACTGGACTAGTGAGGCCCTGAGCCTGGTGGGATTTAGCCCTTCCGGTGTTAAGAGCTCAGATGTAGTATACGGGGGGCCTTAGCAAGGTCTCTGTGACCAAGCTTGGCACACAGAAGTNTTTTAATTTTTTGAGGAATCTCCATTCTGTTTTCCAGAATGGCTGCACCAGTTTGCATTCCCAGCAGCAGTGCAAGAGATCCTCCTTCTCCGCATCCTCACCAACATCAGTTGTTGTCTGAGTTGTTAATGTTAGCCATTCCGACGGCTGTGAGGTAGTGTCTCATTGTGGTTTTGATTTGTATTTCCCTGATGATGAGTGATGTTGAGCATCATTTCATGTGGATGTTGGCCATCTGGATGTCTTCTTTGGAGAAGTGTCTGTTCCTGTCTTTAGCCCATTTCATTTTCTCTTGTTTTTTAAATTTGTTTTTATTAAATGTTTTTATTTATGTTTGAGAGACTGAGTGTGAGTGGGGCAGGGAGAGAAAGGATGATACAGAATCCAAAGCAGGCTCCAGGCTCTGAGCTGTCAGCACAGAGCCTAAGGTGGGGCTTGAACCCACAGACCATGAGATTATGACTTGAGCTGAAGTCGGAAGCCTAACTGACTGAGCCACCCAGGCACCTCAGTCTCACTGACTTATTTTACTTGGTATTATACTCTCTAGATCCATCCATATTGCTACAAATGGCAAGANTATCTGGCTTATTTTACTTAACATTATGTCCTCAAGGTTCACCCATGTTGTGGCATATGTCACAATTTCCTTCCTTTTTAAGGCTGAATAATATTCCACTGTGTGTGTATCTACACATGTTCTTGATCCATTCATCTACCAATAGATGTATAATTCTATTTTTACAAAGTTAAAGAAGAGGCAAATTAATCCATGACCATAGACATCAGAATAGAGGTTGCCTCTGAGTGGGAGGAGAACAGACTAGAGATCATGGAGGAACTCTCCATGATTATGGCAATATTATAAGCTTGATTGGGGTACTAGTTAATGCGTATATAAGTTTATCAAAACTCATCAAACTCGGTGCATTTTGCTGCATATTGTTATGTCTGAATTAAAAGCATATTTGACAAAAAAGCCTTTTCTTACATACACATGTACTAAGAAATTTTATTAATTACGTAGCAAGGTGATATTGAGTAATTTACACTATGTTTTCTTGCTACATCCTTCTGGGAAAGAAACTGCTGTTTCCCTTCACCAAAGGGGAAGGGTAGCTAGTCCTTTGTTCTTAAGGTCTTGGTTCTCCTAATCCATGGCACGGAGTTAAATTTCACATCCTGAAAAAAAATTTTGCAAGAATGTAAGAGACACTCCTCGTAGAAGACTAGACCTGTGGGGGATTTTAAGCTAAATTGTGCCAGAGGCTTAGTGTTTAGTGCTTTCAGGGTTGAGAAGAAAAGGAAGCTGGCTCCCTGAAATGGAGACAATACTAAGGCTACAAATACACTGGACTAGTGAGGCCCTGAGCCTGGTGGGATTTAGCCCTTCCGGTGTTAAGAGCTCAGATGTAGTATACGGGGGGCCTTAGCAAGGTCTCTGTGACCAAGCTTGGCACACAGAAGTTGAGCCACAGTTTTTGTCTTCAGTTGGCAAAGAAAAAAAGCAACACTTATTCCCATGATTTAAGCACCTGACCCTCTGCCATTTTGGGTTAACGGCACAAACTCCAGAGTTCTTGGGGGGCCTGGGTGGCTCAGTTTGTTAAGTGTCAGACTTCAGCTCAGGTCATGATCTCCTGGTTTGTGAGTTCAAGCCCCGTGTCAGGCTCTGTGCTGACAGCTCAGAGCTTGAAGCCTGCTTCAGATTCTGTGTCTCCCTCTCTGCCACTCCCTCACTCGTGCTCTGTCTCTGTCTCTCTCTTTCTCTCTCAAAAATAAATAAACATTCAAAAATTGTTTAAATAAACAAAAATTAAAAAAAAGAAAAAGAAAACAAACTCCAAAGTTCTTATATGGTATAAAAGTTGTGGAGTTAAAACTGATGTTGGACTTTTTTGCCAACCTAGGTGATAGGAGGCTTAAACTAGATTACACTTGATAATAGACAAGGAAATATATTTGCCTTTTTTCATACCTAATTGTTGTGGAACAATTCATACCTGTTCAAGTCAATTATACATCATGCATCACTTGTTATATGGTGGGAAAGTGGACATTTGTCTTTTCTTCTTCTCTTAAAGGTGATACTAAAGTGAACTTTGTGATTTTAAAAACCATGTTTTTTTTTTCCACACTGTGAGATTTATTTTTTTTTACAAATAGTTTATTGTCAAATTGGTTTCCATATAACACCCAGTGTTCATCCCCACAAGTGCCCTCCTCCATGCCCATCTCCCCCCCCCAAAACCATGTTGTTTTAAAACAAAATATTATTTACCTAAAGTCACTTACCATATATGATGAAAAAGAGATAAAATGATGTTTAAATTCCAAAAGGGACTGACAAACTTTTGACAATGAAAGAAGTTTGAGGGTCAAAACAGGTTGCAAAATGCTGCTGCAGGCAGGGGATGCTGAGAGATTTTGTTTGTTTATTTAGTTACTTTCGGCAGAGTGACGCAATCTGCTGTGGGAAGTTTTGTGTGGGTGGTTTTTGTCTTGTAAAGCCAGGGTCTCTTTATGCCCTAGGTTGGACAAAGTTTGTAGGAGACAAGCTAACGTACTGTAAATAGATGAAGTCCTAGTTAAGACAGTAATAATCTGGATGGTTGTATTTGAGGGATGCTTCTGAGAAAAAACTGAAAAGACTTGGTGGTCAAAAACATTGACAACTATATCTATCTCCGAGATCTGGAATGTAGGCTAGTGCTGTCCAATAGAATTTTTTCTCTGATCATGGACATATTCTCTTTTTGTTCTGTCCAATATGATAGTCACTAGCCACATGTGATAGTGAATGTCAACAGGACAATTAAGGAACTGAATTGTAAATCGTATGTGATTTTGATTAACTTAAATTTAAACGGCCACATGTGGTCAGTGGATACCAGATTGCAAAGCACAGGTCTACACCATTAATTTGAGCCACTAGATGAGTAGCTCCACATAAATTTTACAAGCACTTCATATGTAATAGAATTCATTTTCTGCCTGCTACCACCCTCACAACTTCTTCTGTTTTCTACGTCATTCTAAATGCCATCATCTTGTCATTCATTCAGGGTTAAAGTAAGAAGTCATTTATTCATTACATAAACATATAGGGAGCACTTACTGAATGCCATGCAGTATACTAGGCACAGGGGATACAAAGATAAATACAGTCCTTGTAGGAAAACAATGATAATATTGATAATTAACTTTTATTTGAGGTCCAATCAGGAAAAAAAGACTTACTCCCTTCCCTCTCTTTCTACTTTACTTTCCACATCCAAACTTTCACCATAATACCTCCCTGAGGGCAAAGATTTTTGCCCCTTCCACTTACTGCTGTACTCATTGTGCCTACAGTAGCACCTTGTACATTGAGGAACGTATCCAGGACCTCTCTCCTACCTCTGTGCTCTAATTCTTTAACTTCCTTTCCCTTTCTTCCCACTACATCATTAACAGGGCCTCTGATTGGCTTAGCTACCCAGACAACTGCCATAGATGCTTCCTGGAGCTATTTTAAAGCTTCACTCTCAAAGTGTGGTCCTGAGTCAGTCAGGTTGATACAGGATGCAAAATCAATGTACAGACATTTCATTTCTATACGCTAATAATGAAGCAGCAGAAAGAGAAATTAAGAAAACAATCCCATTTATAATTGCACCAAAAATAATAGAATACCTAGGATCAAACTTAACCAAGAAGGTCGCACTCAGAAAACTATAAAACACTGATGAAGAAATTGAAGATGGCACAAATTGAAAGGCATTCCATGCTCATGGCTCAGAAGAAACAATATTGTTAAAATGTCCATACTACCCAAAGCAATCTACAAATTTCATGCAATCCCTATCAAAATACCAATAGCATTTTTCACAGAACTAGAACAAACAATCATAAAATGTGTATGGAACCACAAAAGACCATGAATAGCCAAAGCAATCCTGAAAACACACATACCCACACAAATCTGGAGATATCACAATTCCAAATTTCAAGGTATACTAAAAATCTATAGTAATCAAAACATTATGGTACTGGCACAAAAATAGACACATAATCAATGGACTAGAATAGAAAGCTCAGAAATAAACCCATGATTATATAGTCAAATAATCTTCAATAAAGGAGGTGAGATTATGCAATGGAAAAAAGAGTCTGTTCAACAAATGGTGTTGGGAAAACTGGACAGGTATATGCAAAAGAATGAAACTGGACCATTTTCTTACACCACAAATAAAAATAAACTCAAAATGGATTAAGGACCTGAATGTGAAACCTGAAACCAAAAAAATCCTTGAAGAAAACACAGGCAGTAACTTGACATCGACCACAGCAACATTTTTCTAGATATATCTCCTGAGGCAAGGGAAACAAAAGCAAAAATAAACTATTGGGACTACATCAAAACAAAAAGCTCCTGTACAGCAATGGAAACAATAAAAAAAACTAAAAGACAACCTACTGAATGAGAGAAGATATTTGCAATGACATATCCAATAAAATGTTAGTATCTAAAATGTATAAAGAATTTCCACAACTCAATACCAAAACCCACAAACAATCCAATTAAAAATCAACAGAAGAGATGAATAGACATTTCTCCAAAGATGACATACAGATGGCCAATATACACATGAGAAGATACTCAAAATCACTCATCATCAGGGAAATTAAAATCAAAACTATAAGGAGCTATCACCTCATACCTGTCAGAATGGCTAAAATCAATAACACAGGAAACAACAAGTATTGGCAAGGATGTGGATAAAAAGGAACTCTCACACTGGTGGTGGGAATCCAAACAGGTGCAGTCACTGTGAAAAACAGTATAAAAGTCTCTCAAAAAATGAAAAATAGAATTATCATATAATCCAGTAATTGCACTATTGAATATTTACCCCAAAACTATGAAAATACTAACTTGAAAGGGTATATACACACTATGTTTATAACAACATTATTTACAATAGCCAAATTATGAAAGCAGCTCAAGTGTCCATTGGAAAATGAATGGATAAAGAAAATGTGATATATAGATACAATGGACTATTATTCAGCCATAAAAAAGGATAAAATCGTGCCATTTGCAACAATATGGATGGATCTAGAGATGTGAGGCAAAATAAGCCAGGCAGAGAAAGACAAATTCCATATGATTTCACTCATATGTGGAACTTAAGAAACAAAACAAAAGAACAAAGGAAAAATAAAAAGACAAACCATGAAGCACTTGAGTGGCTCAGTTGGTTAAGCATCCAACCTCAGCTCACGTCATGATCTCAGTTTGTGAGTTCAAGCCCCACATTGGGCTCTGTACTGACAGCACAGAGCCTGCATCAGGTCCTCTGTCTCCCTCTCTCTACCCCTCCCTCTGCTCTCAAAAATAAATAAACATTTTGAAAAAAAAAAAAAGGACAAACCAAAAAACAGACTCAACTATAAAGGATTTTTTAATGTTTTTTTTAATTTTTTTAAATGTTTTTTATTTTATTTCTTTTTTTTAATTTTTTTTAATGTTTTATTTATTTCTAGGAGAGAGAGAGGGAAGGGTGTGAGTGGGGGAGGGGCAGAGAGAGAGGAAGACACAGAATCTGAAGCAGGCTCCAGGCTCTGAGCTGTCAGCACACAGCCCCATGTGGGGTTTGAACTCGTGAACCCCAAGATCATGACCTGAGCCAAAGTCAGATGCTTAACCAGTTGATTCACCCAGACACCCCCAGACTCTTAACTATAGAGAACAGACAGAGGTTACCAGATGGGAGGCATGGGGAGGGGATGAGTGAAATAGGTGAAGGGATTTAGGAGTACATTTATCATAATGAGCACTGGGTAGTGTATAAAATTGTTCAATCATTATATTGCACATTTGAAACTAATATAATACTGTATGTTAACTATACTGGAATTAAATTTAAAAGTAAGAAAATAAATTTTCCTTCCTTAAAAAAAAAAAGTGTGGTCCTTGGTCCAACAGCAGTAGCATCACCTGGGAACTTGTTTCAAAGGCAGAATCTCAATCCGTACCCCACACCTACTAAATCAGAATCTACTTTTTCTTTTTTTTTTTTAAGTTTGTTTGTTTGTTTGTTTGTCTTGAGAGAGATAGAGAGAGAGCATGAGTAGGAGAGAGAGAATCCCAAGCAGGCTCCACACTGTCAGTGCAGAGCCTGATGCAGGGCTCGAATTCACAAACCTGGAGATCATGACCTGAGCTGAAATCCAGAGTCAGACACTTAACTGAGAGCCAGCCAGGCACTGCTGAATCTACTTTGGAACAAGCCCCCCAGCTAATTGATTCATATGCATGTAACAGTTTGAGAAGCACTGCTCTAAAGCACAGATCTATGCACATTTTTATCTGGCTTTAAGATCTTCGACATCTTTCGACTGCATACAGAATTAATGTTTATAGAAAATGTCCAGCTTGGCATTCAAAGCCCTCTACAATGTCACTTCTATCAATTTTCCAAACTTTTCTCTCACTGAACTCCCTATACTTCTACACTCCATTCATTTAGGTGTCTTCTCTTCAAACACATCTAACACTCTTCAGCTTCACCTGCTTTCCCCCCATCTATACCTTCCATCTGGAGAGCCTTCACTATTCTCGGCCATCTACACTACCCACCCTCAAAGCCTACCCTTCCTCTGAAGCACAACTCAAAACTGAGCTCCCCCAGAGGCATTTTATAGATCAGTCTGCTTCAAAAGACTCTATCTCCCACCTCTTCAGCAATATTTATACTTCTGTTAATTCATCATTTTCTCTTCCCTTGTATTATGTATATATCTGACTGACTGTCTCCTCCACTTCACCCAAGCTCGTAGAAGGAGGGGATGATGTTTATTCTTCCTCAATATCCAGTACACCACCATATATAAAAGGTGCTCAAGGTTTGTTGAAATAAGGTGAAGAAGGGGATGAGCCTGGGTAGCTCAGTTAGTTAAGCATCTGACTCTTGATCTCAGCTCAGGTCATGATCTCACAGTTCTTGAGTCAGAGCCCCAAATTGGGCTCTGCACAGACATTGTGGAGTTTGCTTGGGATCCCCTCTCTCCTCTCTCAACCACTCCCCTGCTGGTGCACACATGCTTGCTCTCTCAAAATAAACATTTAAAAGAAAAAGAGAGAAACTGAAGGGAACAGGATTGAGTGTGACTTACAGGAAGACATCCATTGGCACCCGCTCAACTCCCCTCTTCCCCCCACCTAATTCCTCCCATGGCCCAAGTTGTAGGAGTTTCCACGGCTTCAGGGGCAGGGACAGGGAGCAGTGAATTTCAAGGGAGCGTTGCATTACATACCTTTGAGTCTGCCTTGGCTGCCACATGCTCTGTGCTCTGCTTCCGAGAAAACAGCCCCCTAAGCCCCCATACAAGGAAACCAAATAATAGTGGAAGGCTGACATATGATGGCAGTGGGATGGCCAGCCCCCAAATCGGCGCCATTACTCAACCTCATGCCTCTCTCAGCCAAACAGTGTTCTCCCTCAAGGTTATGACCCTATATGACATCACAATGAATATTCCAAAGTAAACTTGACAGGCCCCCACCAATGTGCATGCTGCCCAAGTATTTCCTCTGAGACATGCCCATCTGCTGCCCCTTCTTGCAGCTGCTCACGGTCTCTGTCCTGACTGCCAATGCTCAGGGAAGACCTTCTTTACTAAGATTGGGCTGGACAACTTGGCATAAAGTAAAAAGTAGGGAAGCAAGATTCAAAGGAGAAGGCTTTCCATGTGGCCTGTCTTGCCCTATAAGCATCTTCTCTGGAACCAGTCACTCCCTGGAGGTCCAAGTATGGTGTCATATGTTCCCAGACACAAATTAAAATAGAGGGTCAAGGACATTTAAGAAAGCTGGGATATCTTAAGAGATACTCTCAGAAAATGTGATATATATGGTTTCCTAACTCCAAGGTGTGACACATTTCTTAGTTGCTATAGCATTGAAACAGAGAAGAGATGTCACATAGGAAAATTAAATGACCTTAGAGGTTCAATCTATTCCAGAATCCATGGTCTCATTTTCCAATTCTAGAACATCTATTTTGTCATTACAACCAAAGTTAACTGGATTCTCTATGGTTAATGCACTGTAAATAAAATTTATAAGGAATTAACTTGTCCTATAATCAAGAGAAATAAAACTGGCCAGGGTATTTTTTTCTTATAGGAAAATTAATCTGGAAAATCAGCTCAATTAAATAATTATTGAATAGCAGGCACTGTTTTAGAAAAAGACAATCATGATCTCTCACCTTATAGAATTTTCAGTCTACTGGGTCAGCCAAAGTAATACTCTCAAAAAGTCCATTAACAAGGAAGTGGTTAAATACATATGATATATCCATATTATGAAATACTTTGCAGTCACTATAAAAATCATAATTAAGAATTATACTTGTCATGCTGAGCACATACTATGTGGCAGATAGTTAGAACTAGCCTGGAATTCTAAGGTTAGGACTGGAGATACTATTTTGGTTCTTTTTCTTTCTTTCTTTCTTATTCTTTTTAAATGTTTATTTATTTGNTGGGGCTTGAACTCATGAACCATTATATCATAACCTGAGTTGAAGCTGGACACTTAACCAACTTAGCCACCCAGGCACCCTTGATTTGGTTCTTAAAACATGCTTGTACAGTTTTACAAGCATCTTTTTCTATATGTACATAAAAATTAGTTGTTTGTGTCTTGAATATTTACTCACCATTATGTTTGAGTCATCCATGCTATTTTGCACAAATGAGATTCATTTTTATTATTTCATTGCATTGTATAACCATTACATAACTTATTTATCCATTACGATATTGATGGACACTTGGCTTGTTTTCCATGTTTGGCTTTTAAAAACTAATGCTGTTAAAAACATCCTTGTACATGTATCTTGGTGCACATATGCTCCTATTTCTCTACGGCAGTAGCTCTCAAGCTTTAACATGCATCAGAATCATGTGGAGGGCTTGTTAAAACACAGATTGCCAGGGGCGCCTGGGTGGCTTAGTCGGTTAAGCGTCCGACTTTCGCTTAGGTCATGATCTCGCGGTTCGTGGGTTCGAGCCCCGCGTCGGGCTCTGCGCTGACTGCCAGCTCAGAACCTGGAGCCTGTTTCGGAGTCTGTGTCTCCCTCTCTCTCTGACCCTCCCCTGCTCACGCTGTCTCTCTCTCTCTCTCCTAGAAGTAAATAAAAATTAAAAACAAACAAACAAAAAAAAACACAGATTGCTGGACCCTATCCCTAGGGTTGCTGAGTAAGTTTGGAGTAGAGCTCAGGAATTTGGCATTTCTAAGAAGATTCCAGACGTTGCTGATACTATGGGACCAAGGACTACACTTTAAGGATCCCTACTCTACCGCATTTACCAAGGAGTGGAATAGCTAGGTTACAGAGCATGCATAACTTTAACTTTAGTAGACAGTGCCAAACTGTTTTTCCCAGAGTGGTTACGTCAATATTTCCAACAGTGGTGAATGGGAGGTCTTCCTGTTCCATTTTTGTGCCAACGTGTGGTATTTTCAGGCTGCTTAATTTTAGCCAATGTGATATACGTGAAAATGGTATTTCATTGCTTAACTTAAATTTCTCGGATTACTAAACTACTAACTTGTGAACACATTTTCATAAGTTAATTGAGCATTTTGTTCTTAAATATTCTAGTTTCTAATATTTTGTTTGAGATTTTTTGTTACCTATTTTCATGAGTGAGACCATCCTGTAATTTTTCTCTCTTGTTCTTTGTCACGCTTTCAGTATCAAGGTCATGTCAGACTCTTGGGTTGAGGAATGTTCTCTTTCTTTTTAATGTTCAGAAAAAGTTTGCATAAAATTAACATTTGGTACAACTTTTCACCAAAGCCATAGAAGCCTGGAGTTTTCTTTGAATGAAGGTTTTTGACTAAATATTCAATTTATTTGAAGGTTATAATATTATTGAAAATTTGTAAATTTTTTTGAGTCATCTCTGGTGAGTTATATTTGCTAGTAATTTTTGCATTTAATCTCCACTTTCTTTTTTTAAATTTTTTTTAATGTTTTATTTTCTGAGAGAGAGAGAGAGAGACAGCGTGAGCAGGGTAGGGGCAGAGAGAGAGGGAGACACAGAATCGGAAGCAGGCTCCAGGCTCTGAGCTGTCAGCACAGAGCCTGACGCGGGGCTCGAACCCACGAACCGTGAGATCATGACCTGAGCCGAAGTCGGACACTTAACTGACTGAGCCACCCAGGTGCCCCTTAATCTACACTTTCAAAGCTATTGACATAAAATTACTCAAATGCAGTACTGTCTCCTTGTTTATATATTAGTTATTTGTGTCTTCTCTCTTTTCTTTTTTCCCTATCCTTGATAGATCTTGCTAGAGAATTGTCCATTTTAATTAACCATTTCAAAGAACCAACTTTCTGTATGTTTACTTTCTATTTCAATAATTTCTCCCTTTGTCTTTATTATTTCCTTACTTCTACTTTCTCTTTTGCCCCAGTTTTATTGGGATATGATTGACAATTCTTCTTTCTTTGGATTTACTTTGCTGTTTTTTTCTAACTTCTGAGATAAATGCACTTTCAACCCTTTTCCCCTAATATATGCATTTGAAAGTATAAATTTCCTCCTATGTACTACTTTAGCTTCATTCCACAAGTTATGGTGTGTAGAATTTTCAAAAAATTTTTAACATTTATTTATTTTTGAGAGACAGAGCACAAGCAGGGGAGGGACAGAGAGAGAGAGAGGGAGACACAGAATATGAAGCAGGCTGATCTGTCAGCACAGAGCCCAACGTGGGGCTCAAACTCATGAACTGCAAATTCATGACCTGAGCCAAAGTCAGATGCTTAACCAACTGACCCACCCAGGCACCCCTACTTTATGTATTTTTAAGTATTATTTAAAATCATAAGTTATTCCTGGTGAATTAAATCTTGTATCACTATGAAGACCCTCCTTATCTCTAACAATACTTTTTGCCTTTAGTTCTTTTGTCTGATACTGATATTGCTCTAGCAATTTTCTTTTGTATAGTACTTGCATAGTATATCTTTTCCCATTCTTTTACTTCAACCTTTCTATATCTTTTTGTTTTAATACTGGATAAATAAACACAATCTAAATATATGCTATCCAAATACGTTTTGGGGGCACCTGGGTAACTCAGTCAGTTGGACGTCTGACTCCTGATTTCATCTCAGGTAGTGACTCCAGGGTCACAGGATCCAGCCCCATGTCAGGCTCCGTGCTGAGTGTGGAGCCTGCTTGAGATTTTCTCTCCCTCTGCCCCTGTCCCTCATTCATGTTCTCTCTCTCTCTCTCAATTAAAAAAAATACTAAAATAGATTTTAGCTGTAGCATTGATAGAGATTGATAGAGTAGGCAGTTACTTAGACATGAGCTGGAGGCAAGGACTGTGATAAATAGGTTTCACATTAGAAGGCTAGAAGCACAATATCCTGACTTTGTGGCTTCCAAGACCCCTGGGCTAACAGATCAAGAGCCACACGTGCAGCACAGGCCACTTTCCTCTTCTACCTCTGCCCCAAGGTAACCCCTAGACTCATTATAATATATTTGCATTGTGGTTTTAGCCCCACCCCCACCCCAAACATGGGGAAAGGCTGCCCTGACTGTTTCAGTACAAACTTGTGGGAGGGGTCCCCCAAAAGACTGGAAACAGCCTCCATTAGAGACCAGCCCACCCTGTCCATGACCCAAGACCCCAGTCCCCCATAGGAGGAAAAGACCCCTGTAGCTTCAGGGCAGTTGCTAGCTGTGGGCCTGCCTGCTCTACCACCTTCAGAGTGTACTGTCCTTAATACACTGCTTTGTGCTTGCTACTTTCCTTCTATCTTTTTTTAAAACTTTTTTTTAAGGTTTATTCAGTTTTGAGAGACAGAGTGCAAGTGGGGTGGGAGGGGGGGCAGAAAAAAGGAAACACGGAATCTGAAGCAGGTTCCAGGCTCTGAGCTGTCAGCACAGAGCCTGACACAGGACTCGAACTCACAAACCATGAGATTTCCAGAGCCTAAGTCAGATGCCCAACCAACTGAGCCACCCAGGTGCCCCATCCTTCTATCTTTATTCTAGCATGGATCCCCATGTAAATCTTTTGTGGGAATTCTAAGAACCAAGAACTGCATTCACACAACACAGATTCTCCCACCCGTAACAACATGTGTTCCATTTCCATTTCCATTTCCATTCCATGTTCCATTACATTTAATGTAATTACTAAAGTATTAGGATCTAAATCACCCCTTTATTTTGCACTTGCTATGTTGTCCTGTTTTATAATTCTTTTTTCTCATTTCTTGCCTTTTAGTTAGATAACTATGCATTCTTCATTAATTACTCCATTTTTTCCTTTACTAATTGGAAGTAATACTGTTTATGCTCTTTTAGTGAATAACTAATCTTTTTTTAAAGTTTATTTATTTTTGAAAAAGAGAGATGAGGAGGGGGAGAGAGACATAATTCCAAGGAGACTCCACGCTGTCAGTGCAGAGCCCGATGCAGGGCTCCAACCCACACACCATGAGATCATGACCTGAGCCAAAACAAAGAGTCAGACGCTTAACCAACTGAGCCACCCATGTGCTCCTAACTATTCTTCCTTTACAAAACCTTGGAAATCTTGTAAAGACTTTTTAATTCATTTTTTATTTTATTTAAAGATTATGACAAAATCTTATAAATAAAGTTTTATTGCTGCCTGTTTTTGTAAATAAAAGTTTATTGGTGCCTGTTTGGAACACAGTCACACCCATTTTACACATTGTCTATATCTGCTTTCAAACTACAACAGTGGGTAGTTACAAGGAAGACCATGGGGGTCTGCAATGACTAAAATATTTACTATCTATCCCTTAACAGAAAGTTTGTCAACCCCATTTTTAGTGGATACCCTTTAATGCAATATATACATTTAACCTATCAACTTGTTAAACAAAACTTTTATCCTCTTTATGGATAAATCAAGGCCCTCAGAATATTTTAATTATATTTACCCCTTCCTACATATATGGTATTGGAGTCAAGAATTTTATTCTATATATTTTATAATGTTTATTTTTTTGAGAGAGACAGAGAGACAAGAGTGTGAGCAGGGGAGAGGCAGAGAGTGGGAGAGACACAGAATCCAAAGCAGGCTCCAGGCTCCAAGCTGTCAGCACAGAGCCCAATGTGGAGCTTGAACCCACAAACCGCGAGATCATGACCTGAGCCAAAGTTGGATGCTTAACCAACCGAGCCACCCAGGTGTCCCAAGAATTTTATTTTTTTAATAAACTTTTTTTGAATAATTTTAGATTCACAGAAAAGTTGCAAAGATAGCACAATGAGTTCCCATATGCCCTTTACCCAGTTTCACTTAATATTAACATCTTATATAACTCTGATACATTTATCAAATCTTGCAATTAACATTGGTACATTTATGTTTAAATAAATGCCAAACTTCATTCAGATTTCAGCAGTTTTTCCACTAATGTCCTTTCTCTGTCCAGGATCCAACTCAGGGTACCACGCTGGATTTAGTTGTCATACCTCCTTAGTCTCCTCTGGTCTGTGGCAGTTTCTCAGTCTTTCCTTGTTTTTCTCTAACCTTGAAAGTGCTTAGGATTACCAGGCAGGTCCTTCTATTCAGGTTTCTCTGTTTTCTGTATGCTTAGACTGAGGTAATATGTTTTGGGAAGAATATCACAGAGGTGACATGCCCTTCTCATTACATCATATCAGGCAGTACATGATATTGGCTGGTGATGCTAATTTTCATCACTTGGCTAAGGTAGTGCTTGCCAGGTTTCTCCACTGTGAAGTTATTATTTTTCTCTTTCTTCTTTCTTTCTTCTTTTGGAAGCAAGCCCCTAAGTGTAGCCCACAGTGCGGCTGGATGGAGTGAGGGGTTGTTAAGCTCCATCTCTGAGAGTAGGGTATATCTACTTACATTATTTGGATTTCTTGTGTAGGGAAGATTTGTCTCTTCCTCTTGTTTATTCGATTATTTTGTTATATCCCTATGAACTCATGCATACTTATTTTGTACTTTGTGTTATAGTCCAATACCAAATTATTTATTTTGCTGCTCAAATTGTTCCCACTTTGCCCAGTGGGAGCTCTCTTGGGTTGGCTCCTGTGTCCCTTTGATATGACCTCATCCTTTTGTTTTTATGAGCATTTCTTTATTTTCTGACACTATAAGATGTTCCCAGCTCCCCTTTCTGTCTCTTCCTCTCAAGCCTTAGCACCACAGCCACTAGTTGATAGGTAAGCCCAGCTCTCTCTTCCAGGATGGAAGCATTTCCCACGGCCTAGATGCATGCAGTGCCTAGGATTTGACCCACCTGTCTAAACCAGAGCTGAGTCTGGATTGGATCTTAGACATTTTGCTGTACTCTTAGGGCCCATCCCTGGAGCCAGATTTGGGGCCCCTCCATCTCCTACCTAGTCCCAACACCTTCCTCCAGTCTTACTGTCCCATGTACCTGGCCCCAGCCTATCTAGTATTTAAGACCATTCATGACAGATCAGCTGATTTGGAGGGAAGATCCCAGGTTCCACTTTTTAATAAATTAAGTTTGAAGTACATGCAATATCCAAATATCTTGTGCCCTTTATCTCTTACTTTCGATCCAGCAAATAAGTATAGCAGGAAATTGTTTCCTTCATCTTCCACAATCCAACCCAGTCTTCCGGACTGACCTTTAGTCATTTCAGCAGAATTACTACCTCGTGTCGATAATAGATTACTCTCTAGCTTTCTTACCTTCAGAAGTTTGCTTTCTCCAAAATAACGGTAAGTGTTGTCAGCCAACCATTTGTCTCTGGGTAATTCTAAAAAAAATCTTTAAACCTCTTTAGTTCTGCCTTCAGGTCAAATTCCATTGACAATGACCCGACTCGCTGATACTGCAACCACACACAAGTACCAGTTTCCAAACATGCCCACATTTTCTTTGGATGTTCCTTCACCCTGCCCTGACCTCCTTTTCCCCAAAATTTTCCTGACTGTTGGCCTACTACGTATTCTCCCCCAAATAATTTTGGCAGCAACCTGTACCTAGCCTGCTATTAAAATCCACGTTGATGCTCTTTTTCTTTATTGGAATTGCTCATATGTGCTTGTGAATTCCAAGAGGGTGGGGATTCAGACCGTAGCCATCTTTGCATCCTCCATAATGCCAGACTGCCTCCAGCCTCTCCTCCACCTTGTTTGTAACAGCTGAATACCATACACAACCATACAAGAATTGAGTTCGCTTGCTATCTTTGTACCATCTAAGAACTTGGCAAGTAAAACAAAACAAACAACCTCTCAACTTCTAGAATCCTCTTGCATCCAGCCTTGGGGAACTCTGACCTTGCACCATATCCATTTCACACGTGGGAGTGGGGCTACTGCACATGTTGGCATCATCAACAGGATCAAGGGGGTACTCTGCCCTCTCCAGTGCTCAAAAACAGGGTATCTTCTCTGACTTGACTCTGTTTATGATGCCAAGAAGAGAGAGGAATTTACCCAGTGAAAACACAGGGGAGAGAGTTCTGGGTAAAGAGAAGCAGAGAGCCTCTGCAGGCCCCTTTCCTCACTTTATGCATTTTGAGCTGCAGAGGTCGGAAGAGGCATTTGTGGGGGATGAAAGTCAAAAGGATGACACTGAGAAGGCACCACAGGAGTGGTGGTTGAGGAAAACGGCACTGGCTAAGGATCTAAGGTACAAAGTAAATGTCGACGTACAACAGGAAAAGAGCTCAGACAGAGGCTGGAGGCCCACAGACATTTGGAGGGCATTTATGGCTACCTTGAAAAGGTTGATTACTTTAAAACAAAAATCTGGGGGCGCGTGGGCGGCTCAGTTGGTTAAATGTCCCACTCTTCATTTCAGCTCAGGTCATGATCTCATAGTTCCAGGAGTTCAAGCCCTGCATCTGGCTCTGCACTGACAGGGCGGAGACTGCTTGGGATTCTCTCTCTCTCCCTCTCTCTTTGCTCCTCCCCTGCCTGTGCTCGCGCTCTCTCTCTCTTTCTCAAAATAAATAAACTTAAAAAACAAAAAACAAAAAACAAATCTGGCTCTTTAGGAGTCATCCTACTGCCTGAAAGTTCCAGTGAGCTTCAGAGGTTTCACTTGGGTACTTCTCAGGCACAAGGGGGAGCCAGCTGTCTACTATCAGAGTCGTATGTCACAGGCCCTGAAGAACTGGTATGGGTCAGAAATGAGCAAGGGTGCCTTCGATTTGTCAAAACAGGTGACAGCTGAGGTGTAAAATGGACAGACACTGGGGTTTCCAGTATCTGCGGCTTCCTGCCACCAAAGGCTGTTCCCACCCCCGGGAACCTTATGTTCCCCTTACTAACTTGGACAGGGAATGCAACTCTCACTTCAGGGTCTAATGCGCGGACGTAGCTTTCCTTCTAGTTACAAAGATCCTGTCGTGCCTAACAGGGATTACTTTCCTGAGTGGCCTCTGTTGGGGACACAACTTTTTCCCTTTTCCTCTGGAATTACCTAAATTCCCACTTTTCCCTGTTTGTGTGATTCTGTCCGGGAACGGAACGTATGTGCATGTGCGAGCACAAACACGCCTACGTGTTGGGGGGGTGGGTATAGAGATGCTGGAGTCAGGTCTGGATTAGAGGCCAATGAAATGGGTATGGGGGGCAGGGGGAAGTAAAGAAACAAACCTGCTGTTGGGACCAACCCATGCCACCCATCTTGTCCCACCTCTAATTTATTAACTCCGATCTAGTGAGTTCAGAAGATTAACTTTCCAAAATAAGGCATTTAGTTTTATTTCTGAAATCAGAACATGCCAGTGAAAATGGGAACCACTGGGTCAAGAGCAAAAACTCCCCCAAAGTAGAGAGTAAAGAGATTCCTTTCCCTTCTGCGGGTGGCCCTGGGGATTGGGCTTCCCCTCCCACCACAAGTGCTGCCAGCCCAACAAGCCTCCGTGGGCTTCACACACCCAGAAACACAAGTTCACTGCAGGGCAGGCTCTAGGGTTTCCAGAGGTTCTGCGCTGCGCTTCCGACCTGGCCCAGTGAGGGCGCTCTTGACAGCCTCACAGACAGAGGGGGCTGCAGCCAGTTGCACCTGTGCCTCGGGGATGGAGCACCGGGATAGGAGGCTCAGCAAGGCCATGGGGATCACCTGTGGGGAAGAGGCAGGGAGCACTTAAGCCTGAGAAAGTGAGGCTACCTGGGGAAGAATCTGGAGGAGCCAGAGCATTTGGTGTGGGAGTCAGAAGCCACTAGGTCGGATGCAAGAATAGAAGAGAGTTATCAAGACCCGGAATTGTATTGAGGTAGGTCAAGAACAGAAAGAAGCTGCAGCTGATGACATAACTTTTTTCCCCATCAGATCGACCATGTTGATCTAACTGAACCATTAGCCAGTGTTTTGTCTGATGCATTGGGAAAAAAAAGAAAAAGAAAAAAAAGAACAGAAAGAAGCCTTCACCTGGACCCAGAAAACTCCTATTCATCCTTTCAGACCCCGTTCGAAGACCTCCTCCTCCCTCTGTCCTGACTCCCCTCCTATACAGAACTGAAGCCCCCATTTCCGGATCCCTACAGCACCTTTTCCACACCTCTGTGACTGCCCGTCACAGTCATATCTCCCCCAGAAACAGAGAGCTCCTTGGCAGTGTCACTGAGCAGTACCAAGCAAAGTTCCCGACACACTGAAAGGACTCAATAAGTGTTTGCTGAATGACTAGCTGCCGGCAGGATACCTGTTCCTTCTCGTGTGCAACCTGGACGTGGAAGGAGATGGGAGCAGCCCGGGTATCATCCGACAGCGGCTGAGGAAAGTGGATCACCTGGAGGAGGGTTTCGATGCATCGAGCCTTGGGCTGTCCAGAGAACCGCTGTGGAAGAAGTAGTAAGGTCAGTGTTGGGCTAGAAGTCAGGAGAGTGGAAAATGGAGTCAAGGAGGAGAAAGCAGTGGGAGAAGGGAAGGTGGGTGCCTGGGATCCTGAAGACTGGCTGTAGAAGCCGTGGAGAATTGATCCCTATAGGCAATCCCCAACTCAGAAGCCCCAGGCATGAAGAAAAATGGTTGGTGGTAGGCTTTGATGGGCTGGTGAAACTGGAGGATTCAGGGCAAATTGGTCACACTTTCAGCCATGTGCCACTAACCCTGTAAGTTGGTAACCTTAAACTGAACTCACTCCTTCTGGTTTCCTTTTTTTTTTTTTTTTCTTCTGGTTTCCTTCTTAACCCCATCCACCTTTTACATTGCTGCCAAGACTGCTCATCTGCAAACATGGCTCCTATTTCGTCACCACCCTCCACTCTGCTAGCCCAGCACTGTCCAATAGAAATACAGCAAAACCTTGGTTTGCGAGCATTATTTGTTCCGGAAACATGCTTATAATCCAAAGCACTCGTATTTCAAAGCAAATTTCAAGAACTATTATTGGCTCAATTGTGTTCACGTGACATTCAGCATCATGTACCACTCATATTGCAAGATGTCACTCATTTATCAGTTAAAATTTATAAGAAATGTTTGCTTGTCTTGCAGAACACTCCCAGAACAAGTTTCTCACAATCAAAGGTTTTACAGTATAATGCAAGGGGAGCCTGCGTGGCTCAATCAGTTAAGCGTCTGACTCTTGATTTCTGCTCAGGTCATGATCTCACAGTTTGGGAGTTCAAGCCCCACATCTGTCAGCACAGAGCCTGTTTGGGATTCTCTCTCTCTCTCTCTCTCCCTCGCTCATGCTCTCTCTCAAAATAAACATTAAAAAAAAAGGATATATAATGTGAGCCACATACAAGATTTAAAGTTTTTTAGTACTGCATTGAAAAAGAACTAGGTGAAAAAAAAACAAAAAAAAAAATACATTTCAATCATATTTTGTCTAATCCAATATATCCAAAATATTATGCCAACGTGTAAACAATATTAAAAATTAGTAGGGTACAGTATTTTTGTATTTACAATATTTTTTAAATCCAGTGTCTATTTCTTAAAAATTACAATGTTTCAGTTTTTAAACAAAACTTAAAGTTCAGTTCCTCGGACACACTAGTCACATTTCAAGTGCTCGACAGCCACATTTAGGGCGTGGCTGCCATTCTGGAGGCCCAGGTCCAGCTATATTTGGCAAGTCTGAATTCTGGTCTGGCTTTCAATCTTCCGCAGTCTCCCTTCATCTGTCTCTCCATAATCCCTCACTGTGTAAAATGATTCTCTGCTGTAGTCACACCTGTGTCCCCATATATCATGCTTGGTCCCCTTCTGGGCCTTGGTTAATGTTCTTTTGAATAAGAATACCCTTCTGTCTGTCACCTATCTGAGCCATACCCACTAGGCCTACCTTGAATATCACCTCTTCCATGAAACCTTCTGTTTTCCTCTAGTGCATTCGGACCCTAGGTTCTTTTAAGTTCTATTGGACTTCAGTAAGGATCATGCAGTTTGATACTTTGTTGTTCTCTACTGATTTTGTCTCTCCTCCATTAGATGGACCACTCTGGGAGAGCAAGGACTGCATCATATATATCTCCGGTTCCCCCTATCCACCCCAACCCCAGGAACTAGAAGAGCATAAAGCACTTTTTTTTTTCCTGGTTGGTTGGTTTTACTCATTTGAGAAAGTTGTTTTAGGGACCTGGTGGGTGCTCACTAAATGCTCATTGACTGATTCCCATTATGTAGTGTTGTCAGATTTAGCAAATAAAAATACAGGACACCCAGTTAAACAGGAATTTCAGATGAATAAGGAAAAAACAGAAGTATGCCTCAAATATTTCATAAGACATACTTATACTAAAAAAAAAAAAAAAGAATCCTTAGGGTGCATGGGTGCCTCAGTCAACTGAGTGTCTGATTCTTGATTTCGGCTCAGGTCATGATCTCCCAGTTCATGGGATCAAGTCCCATGATGGGCTCTGTGCTAATAGCACAGAGGTGCTTGGGGTTCTCTCTCGCCCTCTCTCTGCCCCTCTCCTGCTCACGTGCACTCTCTCTCAAAATAAACAAAGAAAGAAACAAAACAAAATCCTTTATTTATCTGAAATTCAAATTTAACCGGTGTCCTGTAGTTTTCTTTGCTAAATCTAGCAACCTTCCTTTCATGACCATCTGTTGTGCTGTCTGCTCGGCAGCCATTCCTCCTCCTTCCAGTACCAGCACCTTGATCTTCCTCTGGGGAACTATTGCTTCTCCTTTCTCAGGTCATGCAGTTTGACTGGGGCTCACTTCCTGCCCCTTCCTCCACTGCCATCCTACAGGGAGAGCTCATGAGCCAGGCCTGGGCAGAGGGCAGCTTTCCCCCCAAAAATAGTGATTGGCTCAGAGATGCCATGTGACCCATGACAAGCCTACGGCAGCCCTTCCTCCCAGGCATTTGTGGGAATCACAGGGACTGATAACTCTCCTTCCACTGGGGTGGATTGGAAGGATGCTAGGCTCACACTGCTGGTGGCCAACTGGCCACCTACTGGAGAAAACCTGCCGGAGAATGAGAGCGACACAGAGGAAAGTTACGGGCTGACAATTCTGGAGCACACTGTTTTTGAGTGTCTGGATCTTGCCACCCTGGGACTTCAGTTACATGAGCCAGTCGTTTGCCTTATTTAGCTTAAAGTTAGTTTTCTGTCACATACTTGTAACTGAAAGTATCTTGCCTAATGGTTATAATCTCACAGCCAAACATGCACATACACTCCCTAGAGGGGAGGATGAGCCCGAAAGAAGGAAGAGGCACAGGAGAAAAGACAGCCCTTTGCCCCCACACATGTCCATGTCTCTGTGGCAGCCTAGGCACAAAGCCAGGCCCCACCCAGTCCCGGCCCATGAGGACCTACCTGCAGCATGGCCAGCGCCCGCCAGAAGAGCTTGGAGTTGTGAATGCGGAAGTCCAACATGTGGTTCTGGAGGATCTTCCCAAGAAGCACGTGGGCCCCCGTACTCACAGTGTTCAGCACCCACTTGGTGCTCAACTCATGCTGGAACTTCTACGTAGGACAGACACACGGGGGTAACGAAAATCAGAGGCTGGTAGAGCGGTAGGGTGATCAAGGGCTCTATTATCAGACAGGAATCCAGGGATCAAAAACCAGGGAACAAAATATAGACATCATTTGTTTATCAGCTCAGAATTTAAATGTTAGGACAGAAGTTGTAAACCAGGACTGTCCTAGGCAAACCTGACAGTGTCACACATTTGCAGCTGGGACCCCTACTAGTGAGGTATCTTCTCTGAGTCCTTCCATAGACGGGTTCTGCTCTAACCAGAACTTTCCTTTTGCTCCCCAGGGGCCCAACAGCAGGGGAAAGAAAGTCCTGGGATTCATTCCTCTAAACCAAAGTCACCTTGAGAGCAGAGATGGTGTCTTATTCTGCTCCAGAGCCCCAGTCTTTTTGATAATGGCTGATACATGGTTACTGATCAATACACATTTGTTGAAGATTAATTCAATTTAATCCTTATCACAACCCAACGAAACAGGATTCTTGATTCTCACTTCTACATATGTGGAGACTACAGGTCGGAAGTAAAGTCACTTGAATAAGCTCATATGATAATAAGATGCAGAAGAATCAGGACTTAAATCCAGATCTGATTCTGTGATGAGGGCATTTCCTACTTGACCACAATCATCCCCTGGGCGAATAACATAGTGTGTGTGAAAGCACGCTGAAAAACTAAAACATTGTACAAACATGTATAGTACTGTGAGCATAACCACCACCTGTCCTTAGCCCTCATATCTTCCACTTATAACATTGCTGCACTTTGCATCTATTACTGTAACAGGAGTCCAGAAAAGGAATTGAAGAGATTCATTACTCTCCTCAAAAGACTGGGCAACAAGCTACTGCTACTTTTTACCTCCTTATTCTGGCATTCTAGAAATAGAAGGTCACACACACCCCTGGCAGAGGGTATATTGAAAATACTTTGGGCGCCTGGGTAGCTCTGCCAGTTGAGAGTCTGACTCTATTTTTTTAAATGTTTATTTAGTTTTGAGAGAGACACACACAGAGTGTGAGTGGGGGAGGGTCAGAGAGGGAGGGAGACACAGAATCTGAAGCAGGCTCCAGGCTCTGAGCTAGCTGCCAGCACAGAGCCTGATGCAGGGCTCGAACCCACGAGCCGTGAGATCATGACCTGAGCTGAAGTCAGACGCCCAACCGATTGAGCCACCCAGGCACCCTGAGAGTCAGACTCTTGATTTTGGCTCAGGTCATGATCTCATGCTTCGTGAGATTGAGCCCCACATCTCAGACTCTGTGCTGATAGCACAGAGACTGCTAGGGATTCTCTCTCTCTCTCTCTCTCTCTAAATAAACTTAAAAAAAGAAAATATTTAATAAGTGACTGACAAGGATACAAGTACTGTACAAAACATTTATAATTAACATGGATGCAGCTAGAGAGTATTATGCTAAGCAAAATAAATCAGTCAGAGAAAGAAAAGCACCATATGATTTTACCCATATGTGGAATTTAAGAAACAAAACAAACAAGCAAGGGGGAAAAAAGAAAAAGAGAGGAAAACCAAGCAAAAACTCTAAAGTAGAGAGAACTAATGGTAACGAGAGGGAAGTGGGGGGAGGGGCATGGGTTAAACAGGTGATGGGGATTAATGAGTGCACTTGATTTGATGAGCACTGGAGGAGAGACAGAGAGACAGAGACAGAGAGAGCAAAAATCTGACCAACCGGGAACACCTGAATGGCTCAGTCAGTTAAGCACCCAACTTCAGCTCAGGTCATGATCTCACAGTCATGAGTTCAAGCCCTGCATCAGGCTCTCTGCTGACAGCTCAGAGCCTGGGGTCTGCTTGATAGTCTGTGTCTCCCCCCACCTCTCTCTGTCTCTCCCTGGCTCGCACTCTCTCTCTCTCTCTCAAAAATTAAATAAGCATTAAAAAAAAAAAGAAATCTGACCAATCAAAATGAACCAGCTAGTATGCAGTACAGAGACTGCCCTGTGGGATAGAAAACAATCACATTTGGGTTTTGTCATTTTTTATTATTTTTTTACAGTTTGATTTTGAGAGAGAAAGAGACAGAGTGTGTGTGAGTGGGGTAGGGACAGAGAGACTGGGGAGAGAAAATCCCAAGCAGGCTCCGCACTGTCAGCACAGAGCCCCATGTGAGGCTCGAACTCACGAACCATGAGATCATGACCTGAGCTGAAACCAAGAGTTGAGAGGCTTAACCAAATGAGCCACCCAGGTGCCACCCAAATTTGGGTTATATCATTTATGTCACTAACCATTATATAACCATTTATACCATTAACTACCATTAACACAAAAATATTTTAAAGTGTACATAATTTGACTCTAGATACATTTGTTTTATTTTAAAGTTTTATTTAAGTAATCTCTACACCCAATGTGGGGCTCAAACTCTTGATCCTAAGATCATGAGTCATACACTCTTCTGACTGAGCCAGCCAGGAGCCCCTAGAGACATTTATTTTAAAGTTTATATGGAAAAAAGGCAGCAACTGTACCTAGGAAAACCCTTTAAAAGAAGAGTAACGAAGAAAGCACTAACCTATCAGATATTAAACCTACCATAAAGCCTCTATGTTTAAATAGTATGGCACCAGCACATCAATAGACAGACCAATAGAATAAAACAGAAAGTTCAGGGGCATCTGGGTGGCTCAGTTGGTTAAGTGTCCAGCTTTGGCTCAGGTCATGATCTTGCAGTTCATGAGTTCAAGCCCTGCACTGAGCTCTGTGCTGACAGCTCAGAGCCTGGAGCCTGCTTCAGATTCTGTGTCTCCCTCTCTCTCTGCCCCTCCCCTGCTCACGCTCTGTGTGTGTCTCTCTCTCTCAAAAATAAATAAAACATTTTTAAAAATTAAAAGAAAGTGTAGAAATTAACCAGCATATATGGGAACTAAGTATCTGATAGAGATAGCGTCTCAAATCACTCAGGAAAAGATGAATTTAAAAAATATATTGAGACAATTGGATAAATAATTATATTTAGAAAAATATAAAACTGAGTTTAGGGGTGCCTGGGTGACTCAGTCAATTGAGCATCTGACTTTGGCTCAGGTCATGTGTTCAAGCCCCACATCGGGCTCTGTGCTGACAGCTCAGAGCCTGGAGCCTGCTTCAGATTCTGTGTCTCCCTCTCTCTCTGCCCCTCCCTTGCTCATGCTCTAACTCTCTCAAGGATAAATAATAAACATTAAAAAAAATTTTAAACTGAGTTTATACCTCACTTCATACACAAGAATAAACTAATGAATTACAGATCAAAAAAAAAAAAGGAAAAGAAAGAAAGAAAAAAGAAACCATTTTTACTAGAAGAAACATGTGCTAAAAGAAAATACAGATGGAATCCCTTTACAACCTGGGGATAGTGAAAAGCTTTCTGTGTCTCAAGGTCCAGATTCAACAAAAGATGGATAAATAAGTTCTATCCCAGAAAAAATAAAACAAAGACTTTTACATGTTTAAAACTCAAAAGAAATATTTATCATATATATCAGGAAGAAAGACTAATGCCTCTAACTTAAAAAGAACTAAAAATCAAGGGATCATATAGACCCTAATACCATTAGAAAATGAGTATATTCCATGCATTTACCTGACCACAGAGTTCACAGAGGAAAAGGTTTACTAAAAGACCTGTAAAGCATGTGAAAAGATGCTCAACTAAACACATAATAAGTTTAAAGTACTATATTTTATAACACATAATAAATAAAACACAAATTAAAATCACACAGAAATAGAATGTCTCTTCTATCAGATTGGCAAAAAAATTCAAAAGCTTGACTGTGCTTTTAAAGAGGCAACAGGGAAGCAGGCATTCTCATATATTGCTGGTACAAGATGCAAAATGGTACAATCCCTGTGAAAAGAAATTTTGCAGTATCTAACAAAATTACGTTTTTTTATCCTTTGGCCCAGCTCTCATTCTTCTAGGAATTTACCCCAAAGGTACACTTCTAACTTTACAAGAATATATGCATATTCATTGCATCATTATTAGTAATAGCAAAATATTGGAAACAACCAAACATCCTATGTAAGAGTCTGCCCAAATAACTCTTGCACAGGTAGTCACACAACTGAGAAAAAAAAAAAAAAAAGGGAGGAAGGGTTGGGCTGTGTTTGAGAGCATCTATTATTTAATCCCCACAACAACNACAGACTGAAACAGGCTCCAGGCTCTGAGCTGGCAGTCAGCACAGAGCCTGACGCGGGGCTCGAACCCACGAACCGCGAGATCATGACCCAAGCGAAAGTCGGACGCTTAACCGACTAAGCCACCCAGGCGCCCCTTCAGGATACCTTTTAAAGCACAAAAGAATATATACAGTCGCAGCCTCTTGTATAAGAAAGCAGGACCAAGTACATACACACACACACACACACACACACTTTTTTTTTTTTTTAAGAAACACAAGAAGGTAAGTCAGCAACTAATGAAACTGGTCATCTGCAGGGATGAGTGGACACAGGAGGAAGGAAGAATGAAGGGGATAGGACATCTCCTTTTTATATAGTTTGACCTTAAACCATGTTGTGTATACATATTTAAAGGATTAAAGGAGGTCAAGACCAAAAACCTCTAAAACTGAAAACAAATACAAAGAATGGAAATGAAACTATGTAACATATTGATAACACAGCTACAGAGAGAGAGGAAAAAATGTAATCCAAGTGACTCTTGCACACATTATATATCTTCAGTGGGATCTGGCCAAAAGACAAAAAGAGCTGCAAAGAAATCTTGACCATTTCTTGGTAAGCTTGTTGATGACAGTGGTATTAGGATCGCACTTCCAAAACTGGTATTTTATTGTAAGACCAAGCAAGTGGATGAATATATTGATGATGTTGGAAATCAACATTCTCACTAAGGAGGAGACCATATGTATATTCGCCTATGTGCAGGTATATGTACATTTGTGAAAAGAACATATGCAGTCAGCCCTTGAACAAGGGTTTGAACTGCACAGTTCCACTTCTATGCAGATTTTTTTCTTTAAATAAAGTGTGGTACTGTATAAGTATTTTCCTTTTTATTTATTTATTTATTTCTAGGAGAGAGAGAGAGAGAGAGTGAGAGAGAGAGAGACAGCGCGAACACGGGAGGGTCAGAGAGAGAGGGAGTCACAGACTCCAAAACAGGCTCCAGGCTCTGAGCTGGCAGTCAGCACAGAGCCCGACACGGGGCTCGAACTCACGAACCGCGAGATTATGACCTAAGCAAAAGTCGGACGCTCAACCGACTAAGCCACCCAGGCGCCCCTGTAAATGTATTTTCCATATGATTTTCTTAACATTTTCTTTTCTCTAGCTTATGTTATTATAAGAATATAGTATATAAGACGTATAACATAAAAAATATGTGTTAATTGACTGTTTACATCATCAGTAAGGCTTCTGGTCAACAGTAGGCTATTAGTTAAAAGTTTCTGGGGAGTCAAAAGTTATATGGAGATTTTCAACTGCATGGCGTGTCATTGTCCCTAACCCCCACATTGTTCAAAGGTCAATTGTATTTCCTTGTTCTTTCTACTGAAAAGGCCGAGAGGCAAAGTCACCAGTAGCTGTGAGCATACCTAGCAACTGGGTTTCTAAATACAGCTGTACCCACTTATCCACAGGATAAGTTCCAGACCCCCAGTGGATGCCTGACAGCATGGACGGTGTCCATGTTTTTTCCTATACGTACATACCTATGATAAAATTTAGTTTACACATTAGGCACAGTAAGAGATTAACAATAACTAATAATAAAATAGAACAATTATACCAACATACCCTAATAAAAGTTATGTGAATGTGGTATCTCTCTCTCTCAAAATATCTTATTGTATTATACTCAGCCTTCCCCTTCTTGTGACAAAGTGAAATAATGAAATGGCTACATGATGAGATGGAGGGAGGGGAATGATACAGGCATTTTGACGTAGCGTTTAGGATACTACTGACCTCCTAGCAATCCATCAGGCGGATCATCTGCTTCTGAATCGTGAATCGTTAGTTGATTGGAGTAAAGGAAACCGTGAAAAGCAAAACCGTGGAGAGTGGAGGACTGCTGTGCTGATTCCCACTGACAACCACCAGGGCTCCTTGAAAATTACTGATTCCAGCCAGGGCTGGAGCCAAGGAAAGTGCAAGATGAGCCTGGGGCATTTCTGTACTCCTACATAGATGAGTGGGTACACAATTGTACACACACACGTAAATAATAATTAAGAGATTTAGAAACTGAAGTGATTTCCAAGATATCTTGTTAAGCAAAAACACAAGGCATAAAAGACTATCATATGGTACACTTTGCATAACAGAAAAGTTAATTTTTTTTTTCCAAAAAGAAACAGATGGGGCACCTGGGTGGCTCAGTTGGTTAAAGTGTTCGACTTCAGCTCAGGTCATGATCTCGCGGTTTGTGAGTTTGAGCCCTGCGTGGGGCTCTGTGCTGACATCTCAGAGCCTGGAACCTGCTTCCGATTCTGTGTCTCCCTCTCTCTCTGCCCCTCCCCCGCTCGCATTCTGTCTCTCCCTCTCTCTCAAAAATAAGTAAACAAAAAATGTGTTTTAAAAAAGGAAACACAGCAAAGAGTGTTCAAACACTAATGTGGATATGTCACAAGGAGGACAGGGGCTAGCTTGAATAAACTCTCATTTTGAACATTAAAATCAATAATGACAGGAATAGATTAAAACAATTTAAGAACAACAAAAAATTAATGAGTCCATACCGAGTGTAAACAAATACAGATGGGTGGGAAGAGAAGAGAAAGATTTTCTTTCCAGAAAATGTCAACTAATAAATGTAGAAAGGACAGAAATAGAAAATAACCATTTTAAAACCACCATAGTAATAAATTGATTCAACCAAGAATCATCAGTGCATGCTAAGACCATTGGGTGAGAGACTGCTAAGGAACAGGCTACCAAGAAATCTGATACAACCTTGAGTAAGTGATCAAACATAACATCACCAATAAAGGGACTAACTGATATCAGGTGCCTCCTAATGTGATGCGCTGATAAAGGATGCCCTTATCTATGGAGTAAGCCTGCCAAAAAACTTCACCTGAATATAATGAAGAAACAATCAGGCACATCCAAGGCGAAGCACTCTCAAAAATCAAATTGGTCCAGATTTCTATACCATCAATGTCATAAGGGGCATAAAAAGCAGCAAAAGAACTCACCTAAATTAAAGGAAACTAAGGAGGCCTGATAACTAAATGCAATGCATTATCTTTGATTGAACCCTAGGCCTGGAAATAAAAATAAAACAGGGCTAACTGGGAAAATTTTAATATGGTCTGCATGTTAGATAATAGTATTCACTGTCATTTTCCGGAGTGTGATAATTATATTGCAGTTATGTATGCAAATGTCCTTGTTCTTAGGGGACACAATAATTTATGTCAACTGTCATCATTTCTCCAAGTATCTTTCAACAATTCAGAGGAAAAGAGGGATGAGACAGATGTGGAAATGTTAAAGATTGGTTAATCTAGGGAAAAGTGCATGGGTGTTCACTGTTCTATTTTTGCAATTTTTCTGTAGGGTGGAAATTTTTCAAAAGTGTGGGAGGAAAAAAATGTGTGGGAGTTTACATCAAAAATATTTCAGCAACTAAAGATTTACTAATGGAAACCTCCTTATTTCAAACAATTGCTGTACATTTAGAAAGATGCAAACTGGAATCAAGCAAAAGACAGAAGCCATAGACAAATAAAAGATTAATAAATGTGATTATCTAAAAATGTAAATCATCTCTACATCAAAAACAGTAATAAACTAGAAAATATAGAACAAGAAAAAATGGCTACTGTCCTTGCTATATACACTCCCTCTTAGAATTAGTAAGAAAGATATGGGGCATCTGGGTGGCTCACTTGGTTAAGCAGCCAACTTCAGCTCAGGTCATGATCTCATGGTTCGTGGGTTCGAGCCCCTCGTCGGTCTCTGTGCTGACAGCTAGCTCAGGGCCTGGAGCCAGTTTTGGATTCTGTGTCTCCCTCTCTCTCTGACCCTCCCCCGCTCACGCTCTCTCTCTCTCTCTCTTTCAGCAATAAATAAAACATTTTTAAAAATTAAAAAAAAGAAAGATAAACACTTCTAAAAGAATGGGTGAATATTCTTGGGGCGCCTGGGTGGCTCAGTCGGTTAAGCCTCTGACTTCTGCTCAGGTCATGATCTCACGGTTTGCGGGTTCAAGCCCCACATTGGGCTCTGTGCTGACTGCCAGCTCAGAGCCTGGAGCCTGTTTCAGATTCTGTATCTCCCTCTCTCTTTCTGACCCTCCCCTGTTCTCTCTTTCTCACTTTCTCTCTCTCTCAGAAATAAATAAAACATTAAAAAATTAAAAAACAAGAATGGGTGAATATTCTCAAGAAGTATGAAGAAGTAATTCAATAAAGAAAAAAATTCAATGGCCAATATATACATTTTTTTGAGAGACAGAGAGACAGAGAGACTGAGAGCAAGCAGGGAAGGACAGAGAGAGAGAGAGTGAGAGTAAGAGAGAGAGAGAGAGAAAGAGAGAGAATCCCAAGCAGGATCCCCACCGGCAGCACAGAGCCTGACTCGGGTCTAGAACCTAGAACCATGAGATCATGACCCCAGCCCAAATCAAGAGTCAGAAGCTCAAATGACTAAGTCACCCAGGAGCCCCTTTATCTTTAAAGTAGCCAGTTTCCATAGTCCCAGGAATATGAATGAAAACAACACTGAAGTTCTTTTTGTTTTGTTTCACTTTGTTTGCTTTGCTGATTAGCGAAGATTAAAAAGAACAATGCTACCCAATAGTGGACAGGTTTGGGGGAACAAGCAATTTTATACTTTGTTTATAAACCTTTTAGGTCACTTTGACAACCTGTATCCAAAAGCCTTGGGGCGCCTGGGTGGCTCAGTTGGTTAAGCAGCTGACTTCGGCTCAGGTCATGATCTTGAGGAGCTCGAAGAACTGGAGCCCCATGGAGTCTCGTGAAGGCCCACATCAAGCCTGCTTCAGATTCTGTGTCTCCCTCCCTCTCCGACCCTCCTCTGCTCCTGCTCTCCCTCTCTCTCTCTCTCTTTTTTAATTAAAAAACTTTTTAAAAAGCCTTAAAATTTTACACACATTTTGACCCAGTGATTCTACTTTTGAGGTTCATCCCAGGGCTTATCCCCACGAAATAGGCAAATATATGTAGAAGGATGTTCAGGGCAGTATTTTGATTAAAGCCATGATACTAAAACTATCTACAATGTCTAACAATGGAGGGAAGAGTGAACAAATTATGGTATATCCATACAGCGGGAGACTACATCGACATTAAAAATGGTGATGTGGATATAATTGTGCAGAAAGGTGTTCATAATTTTCAATGAGGAGAAGCAAGTTAAACACAGCACAGCAAATATGGTCCTATTTTTGTATGACTATACTTATGTTTGCATAAAAAAAAGTCTGAGTGGCTTTTTAGAAGAAGGCTGTTATGGACACTTTTTTCCTTCTTTTGATTTCTGTCTTTTCTAAAAATTTTACAATAAAAATATTGCTATTGTAATTACAATTTTCTTCAAAAACACAGATCTTTTTCAAAAGATCACAGGTTAACACTCCCTCCTGTATCCCCTATCCCGGGAACAGTAGCTGGTATGTGATAGGTGTATAAAAAATATTTGTTGAATGAATAATAAAAGAATCTGGCTCAACTCATGGATGTGGTTGAAGTTTATCTTGTACAGCGAAATCAAGCACGGATTTAGAATCGCAAGGCCAGTTCCACTCCTGACTCCTGCTTTAGCTGTGTGGCCATCATTACATCCCTTCATCTCTCTCAGTTTTAGCTTCCTTATCTGAGACATGGGGGATGTTAAATATATATCCTTTAGGAGATTGTTAAGAGAACTGAAATTACAAATGAAGTAATATTATAAATGAAAGTGCAGAGGCCTACATGTGTATTAGGTATGAAGATTGTACAATAAAACCTTAAGTGTGGCGAGTACATCACATAAAGGAGGGGCCTAGACAATGCGGGTTTAATCAGAGAAGATTTCTTACAAGATGTGAGATCTCAAAGGGAACAATTTGGAAGGTACGCTGAAAAGGGAAGATGTGACAAATGAAGAGCATTTGGAAGGGAAGACATGTTGGAAGGAGCATGGATCTCTTGGCTCAGAGGGAGAGGGTCTTCTGGTGAGTTCTGAGTACAGGTAAGGCAACATGACAGCTCTTGTCTGCTCAAGATAGGAAGTTTCCTGGAGGAGGTGGTCTGGATAATGGATTAGACCACAGCTCTCTAGGGCAACCCCTCAGGGCTCTCGTTGGGCCCTGTGGATAGTGAACAGGTGTTGAGTGAGAAAACTGAGGACCAGAGACGTAAAACTGCTTTCTTTCTTGGGCCACAAGACACAGCTAAACTGACACCCAGGTGTCCTGATGTCCACTCCAAACTCTACACTGCAGAGTGCACCCAGGGTGATTATTCTTTCTGTGATTATCATCAATGTGTGTACTGGATCCTAATTTTATTGGTAAACAGGAGCCATATCAGTGTAATATATATTGTCTGCAGTGAATTCAGCATAGTCAACTCGCAAGCCTATGCCATAAAGAATTTTGCATAGTGAGGATGACTATAGTATTGACAAAGAACCTGTAATAAAAGACCAATGAGTGTCTGTCAGGTGATTGGTGGTCTGGCCTCTTTTGCATTTTCTTTTTTGCATATTTCTGGAAAGAATTGGAAACCCTGACCAGGGGCCTGGTAGCACAAGCACTTGCCAGCTGGCTTGGTGAAAGTCCAACAAAGCTTTCTACCCTCCAGCCTTGAGTTTTCCCATTTCTGGAATCCCTCCTCCTCTGAGTTCTTTACGGCAGATAACACTTTCTCACGCTCCATACCTGGATAAAGTTCCCTTCGTATTCAAAGAAAAGCAGTGGCCACGTGATACTGAAGATGGAGGGGAAGAGTTTCTTCAGTGAGCTCTGGAGAAAGAGAAGGAGGAACAGAAGAGGCATCTCCAGGAAGACCTTGCTGTAACTGCCACCCAAGGTTCCCTCCTGAAGGCTGGGTCCTCACCGGCAGGGACTGGCCCACAGTGCTATGTGCCAAGGCCTGGATGTTGGCAGTCTTCTCTTTCACCTGCTCCACCAGCGTCTGCACCTCCGTGAGGTTGTCTGGAAGGGGAGAACACTGGAGCTGAAAGGCTGGCTCTTCAGCTGTTCTTCCTGTTCTCCCGGGATCCAGTCAGGACAGAGGCCCCTGTCCCTCCCTCTGAGCAGGTGCCTTAAGACCCAGGAAAATGACAGTCCCTCTGAGTCTCTCCACTGCCTCCATCGGCTCACCCCACCACTCCCATCTTCCCTCTCACCATCCAGGGTAAAAATGAAGACCACAGTGTCGATTTCAGTGAGGGATGGCAAGATGGAAGTCAGGAAGTCCTCCTGGGAGAAGGAGAACTGGGGACCCTGGGCAGAAGAAGATGAGAGTCCCCCCATGAAAAACTCAGCACATTGGCTTGGAGACTGTAGACAGCCTCCAAGGACCTCTAATACAGCGTTTTTGTATACAGATGAAAGCACTGAGGTTCAAGGAGGTAGTGTTTTGCCCAAGATGATGCAGCAAGTTGAGGGAAGAGCATGGGACTAGAGCCAGCTTTAGAGGCTGAATCCAGAGACTTCCACCCTCCCTGTGCTTCCCCAAAGGCTCCTGACCTCTAACCCATATTCTCTTCTCTGGATGACTACCCTCTTGTTCTCCCCAGTTTGTCTCCACCGCCCCTTACCTGCCACTCCCTGCTCACCAGTCACCTTCACAACCTCCCCCACATCCCATCATCCTCCCACCTGGTTGATGAGCTCAGCCTTCTGGTTAAACATATCACTGTGATCACCAATGAGAAAACCACGGACATCTTGGAAATCTGGAAAGTTTAAGGACAGGGAGAGAGGAGTAAATGGGCTTTATGGTGAAGAAAGGTTCTCGGATTGGGGGGTGGGGTAGGTATTAATGGGGCTTGGAGGAAAGTGGCAAGTGGGAGGTAGGGTGAGCTGTACCACGCATGGGAGGTCATAGTTAAGCAGGGCTGGGGGTTGAGGGACCAAGGCCAGAGTAGGGATTCAAAGGAAAGAGCGTTTGACTGAAATGCGTATTCAGATAGAAAAGAATGGACATTGAATGAGGAACCCTCATGGGTTGGGAGTAGGGAAGTGTTTCGATAGCAGACAAATTGGTTTGTATCAGGAGGAACCAGGAAGAAAGTCTGGACTTGGGTCCCACCAGCACCAAAGGTGTGGATGCACTCCACTCCATCCATGATGGCGATGATGCCGAGGGTCTGCCAACCAACCAGGTACACTCGGCCTTTTTTCTTTAGGCTGAGAATGGGCCAGACAGATCATGGGGGGAAAAAAGTCAGGGATCAGAGAAAGATACATATGTCAGAGCACAGGAGTAAACAGCCTGCCAAGACCCTCCACCATGCAGATCTGCTACCCTCACCATGTTAACATGTGTTCTAAGGACATTCCCGTTCCATGCCACCTTCCCCCTCCAAACACATTTCCACACACCTGGTGCTGGCTTGCTTCATCAGGGCAGCGATCTTCGGGCTTTGGCTATAGGTCACCTGATGAGCCCGCTCAAATGTCCGCAGGATTTCCAGAAGGTGTCTGGGAGAGAGGCCAGCACTTCCCAGGGTGGGCCCAGTGCCCTCTCAGAAAGCATGAGTACCCACCCCTGCCCAGAGGAAGGCACAATTCCCTTAAAACTAAGTTCCGCTGGCCCCTCATGGAGGTACAGTGAGTAGACCCAGAGAGCATTCCAGAAGGGCAGAAAAGCTTCAGTGAGCAGAAAACAAAGAGCAGACAGAGGGACAGGACGTGAAGAGAGCGGTGGGGAGAGGATGGGATCAGAGTTGGTGAGGAGGCAGGTGGGGAGTCTGGAAGTCAGGCCAGAAACCCTGGTGAGGGAAGCAAGCCTCCAGCAGAATGAGCCCTTCCTGCCTGACCTGGACCATCTCTAAGTTACAGACTCTCTGAAGCTACGTTAGTTTTGGATATCCCTGGGGGGCTCAGGGATTAAGTGTCCTAGGTGGGCCCATTGATCAGTGGGCCCTGAGGAATCCAGGGTTCACTGGAAACAATCGAGACTCTGTGACTGTGTGGTGGGCACAGCGGCACCCCCAGGCCAGCTCTTTTCCCATGAGAGGTGCGGTGGCGCCTCAGTCTTGCTGCCACTAACCAGTCTTGGAGTCTGGACTTGCCATCCCCCAACCTGTACCGTCCCGCTCCCTGCCTGACTCTGATCTTTCTCTTGTCTGATCTTCCCTACCTCTGAGATGCTGCAATGCCCCGGTCCACGGTCTTGTGTGCTGCCAGTAACAGGGTTTCCAACAAGATCTTGGTAGCGCTTCCACCTTTCATCCGGGATGAGCCACTGAGGCCCTCGGGCTGAGGAGGTGAGGATACCCAGGAGGAATTGGGGGAGGAGAGAGGATCCTGGAGCTCACTAGTTAGTGATCACTGGACACACTGTCTGGTTAGTGACTCCCAGGCATGCACTCTGGTTACTGGCCCTTGGGCATGCATTCAGCAGCACTGGTGGTGCCCAGTATGCTATGAGGAGTGCTGGGTTCAGGGCTTAACTGAGAGAAGAAGAGAGAGGGTAAGGGCCACCTCTGGTCATTTCTATGGTACATTCAGGACTCTGAGGAGGAAGCCACGGGGATCGGATGTACTGCTAGCGGGAGATAAGCGTTTTTCAGTGACGGTTTTTTTCTTTTTCTCCAAGAACTTTCTCCCCACCCAACTCCCATTTTTTAAATAGCAGTTTGTCAATCCAAACACCACATTGCATGTTCCTGGGACAGATCAATGAAGCGGCCATTGTAATGGTCCAGGTATGTAACACGACCCACCAAACATAAAGAGATTATTGCAAAAAGCAGGACAAAGGCGGTGTCTGAGAAAAGGAGATTAAAGGTACACGACTGCAGACAGGAGGGAAGAGAAGGCCTGAGAGATGAAAGATAGGGCACTCCCATGTAATGCGGGGTTCCTGCCTTTCTCTCTCACCAAGGGAAGAGCAAGGAGAACGTCACAGCTGTACCCATCACAGGCAGAGAGGGGCAGCGACGGGGATTCAGCCAAGGCTCTTGCCAAGTCAAAGTGAGTGTAGACGATGCCAGGGCCATGCATCCTCCATGCAGAGAAAAAGGCACAGGAGCACAGGCGGCTTGGAAGACCCGCCCAGTTTTGGAGACGATTAGAAAGCAGAGGAATGAAACTGAATCCCATCGTTTTTAATCCCATGTTTGAAATTAAAACACAAAAGGATCAGAAAGTAACGCGCCATTCCATGCAACGCATTCTACTTATAGATGCAAAAGAGGTTCTTCCAACAGGAAACTGCCCTAGATGGCTTAGGTGTTTGATGATGACTGATTTAAGAGACAGGGTCAGGATGGAAATACATCTTAAGGTGAACAAGGAAAGGGGAAAGTAGGATTTGCTTTGCGACATTAGTTGACACACAATGCCAGGAATTCAGACAAGATGTAACAACCTAAAACTGGAGGCATTTGGGAAGTGGCAAGCATTTGCTAGGTGGGAGTGGGGAGGATCCTACCCCAATTGCAGGATTGAGCACAAAAGCTTCCTGTTTCTCTTGCAGTCTCTGCATCCGTTCTGCTATTTGTCGGAATGTTGAACTCCAGTCTTCAATGGGGTCATTTCTGGGGCCCACAGAGAGACAGAGGTGGGAAGATTGTCTGTGAGGATCTAAAGGAAGGGCCTCAGATGGGAGTCAGGATCAAAGACCACATTGGGGTTGGGGCCCAAGGACAACCACCTCCTAGAGAGATGTGCTTTGAGGCTCTTAGGAGCACTGTGTCCCTGAACCCCAAGGACAAGGGCTGGTAAAACATTCAGTGATTTAATCCCAGAGCAGAGCCAACTCTCAAATTTAAAGCTCCAGCCTGAGACCAGAACTTTCTTGTATCCTCGTCCTTGCACAGGTCCCACAGCCATGGCCATGGTCCCCACACTCTCTGTAGCCCTCTGGAAGAGTCCCTATCATCAGAATGTCAAAATTGTCACCTTTTTTCTGTCTTAGGGTCCATCAGAAGCCCTTCCCATTCTCAGAAATATATTCTGGAAATCTCCCTACCTGAGGGATCAGACAACAGTTCCTACTGAATGAACCAAACTGCAAGGTATGAAGCAGAGCACCTAACAGCTGGCAAACATTCCTTGAATAAATGAATCCTGAACAAAACAATGTGCTAGTGGGACAAGAGAGTAACAATCTTGCTGCTTGCATAGGCACGACCATGGAATCTCAAAGAATGGCGATCTTCAGCAGTTGACGATCTTCTGTAGTTGACCTCTGCTCGTCAACTCTGCTAGGGGGTAGCTAGCAAATCACCCACTGCAGCAGGAACTCAAGGAGTTACCTCTGAGGCCTCCCTAAACCTCCCCTTATCATCCCATCCCTGCAAAAGCTCTACCCCTTCTTGAACTAGTTTTACATTTTTTCATCTGTATTTCTTTGAGGGCAAGCAGGCTTCACGTATTACATACCCATGGTGGAAAGGGTTTCCTATCCTTTGTCCTCAAACTACTTCTGAAACTCCTCTCCCAGAGAGAGGAGACAGTGTTCACTGTGTGGTGTAAAACGGAGGTTCTCAAACTTGGCTGGTCATCAAAATCACCTGGGGAGTTTTGTTTGTTGGTTTGTTTTTTCAACTATCCATCGCTGGGTACCACGCCCACCCGAGAGTCAGCTTCAGGAGGCCTGGAGAGGAGCCCAAAGAGCTGTATTTTTAAAATGCTTCCCAGACGACTCTGAAGATCAGCCAAGTTTGGGAGCCACTGACTTAAGGAACAACTGGAAGATCTCCACGCCTACATTGTTTGAAATCCTTCATTTCACTTAGTCACAGTGCCTGAAATTAGCATCCACTGCCGCAGACACATTTTTGGTGAAGGAGAGTCCTCCATTAAAAGGATCAGGGTTAAAAGTATCTCAGACTCATTTATATGTTCATACGAATTACACTACAAGCCTGGAATCTGGGAGTTGAGGAAAGGGCCTCAGAAAGAACCTAGCTGTCCCTCCCTCCCAAGACCCCTGTTGAATGTGCAAAGCTGCTTTTGAGGAATCAACAAGCCTTCAGCTTCATCAGGGGGTCCACTCCAAAGGCTAATTTAGCAGAGTTCCCCAAACCTGCTTGTGTGCCCAATCCAAAGGGANGATATTTCAGGGTCTTACCCCAAACCGACAACATCAGAGCTCTTCTCTCATACAAGGGGCTAAGAATCCACTTTCTTACTGCTTTAACACTCCCAAGGTAGCACATTCACGGAACCACACCTGAACACTACTGGTTTCCTATGCTGGCCTTCTCTGAGATCAAAGTGACCATTTACCTACAGAATAAGAGGAAGGTAATCTGGGGCAGAGTTCTCAGGAAAGGGGAACCCGGGTGAAGGATTTGAGTAGCCAGAGGGGACAGAAGGGGTGCCTAGAATGACAAAAGAGAATGGGTGCTAAAATAAAGGAGCTGGGCAAAGGGGAGTCAGCACCCATGGTTCCTATGAAAAGACACTTGAAAGAAAGTACAGATCTTCATGGTACTCCTTTTCCTGACCTTATTCTATCTTCCAGCCCTTATTTTACTTGTCTCTTCACTCCCTGTTTTGAATGTATGCTTTCTTGTATTTTATGTGGCTTACAAAAGTAAGCTGCTTTTAATCCTTTCTGAAACAAGAGAATAAATCAACCAACTGACCAAAAAAACAAAACAAAATTCATGAGCTTAGGGACAGGCTATATTTACCTTAATACTCTGAGATGTGNCGGGGTTGAAACCAACCAGGACTGGCAAGAAGATCGTTGGATTATCCATGCAGTAGTCCATCTGGCCTGCCACAAAGGGAGCCTGACAGTAGGGAGAGAAAAAAAAGGCATGATGAGAGGGGTTACTCCAGGTTGCCCAAGGCCCATGTGCATCAGAATCCCCCAGAATGCATGTTAGAAATGCATATTCCCAGGCCCAGTTAAGATCTGCTGGATCCACATTTGGAGGGAAAGCCCAGGGCCTGTAGTTTTAACAAGATCCCCCAAGGATGTCCTCTGCACAGTAAAGTTTGAGAGCCACTAAACTAAATTGTATGCTCCTTAAGGTCAGTGTCCTGCCCTCCTTGTGTGCCTCCTTCCATATCTAGCATTGCTGGACTTGTTTCTGTTTAGTGAGTTGTTGGAATTAAAGAGCTGCAGTTGTGAGGGAAAATGTGGGTCATTCTAGTCCAGTGCTTCTCAAACAGACTACCTGGGAATCTTGTTAAAATGCAGAGTCAGACACAGTAGGTCTGGGATGGGGCCTGAGATTCTGCATTTCTAGCAAATCCCAGGAGATACTGATGTTGCTGCGCAAAGACATACTTAAGTAGCAAGAGAGTGGTCCAGGGGTCAGCGTTTTCTGTAAAGAGCAAGAGCGTAAGTGTTTTAGGCTTTGTGGGTATTACAATCTCTGTGTAATACTCAACCCTACCATTGTAGGGTGAAGTGGCCATAGATATTATGTAAACACAAATGTCTGTGTTTCAATAAAACTTTATTTACAAAAACAAGCAGTGGCAGGATTGACCTGACAGTGTAGTTTGCTGACCCTGGGACTAGTCCATCTATCTTGGTTATTGAATAGATTGATACACAGTTATTCTGAAAAAGAATCCTTTCCCCATTATCCCACATTCCTACAACTGGATCTTAATTAGTGAGAGTAAAATCAAAATTCCTTATGCAAACTCTTTCTGTTTTCTAGCATGCATTGCATCAATCTATTTTCCATGCTATTCTATTCCCACTTCCTTTCTCCCCATAGGATAGATCCACCCAGTCTGTCTTCACACTCACAGAGAGTCCCACCGAAATGCCAATGACAATCACCCTCTTCTTCCCAGCAGCCACCTAGGAGAGGAGAATGGGTGAAGCAGTGCCACCAGGAGGATTCTAGGATGCAAACCTCTCATGTGGGGATGTCAGGGTCAGGACTGGGGTGGGGAGCAGGGGGGAGGAATGGCCTTTGGCTGTATACGGGCTTTCGTGTCATTATGGCAAGGAACAGAGGTCTCTGGTTGACTCTGAGTTGAAGACACAGACCTTCTTCAGTTCCTCAATCCCATGCAGAGCACTATCTTCTGTCCCCTCCCTAGATGCCACCACAGACCTAAAAGGACAGATTCAAGGTCAGTGGCACTGGTTTGGAAGCCTATGGTATATCAGGGCAGGCTGCTTTGAGGAAAGGGAATGAAGGGAAAGCTATCATTGACTGAACACCTACTATTCGCTAGGCACCATAATAGATACTCTATAGGGCTGAAAACTCAAATACCTACAAGGGCAAGTCATATAATATAAGTATGTGAAGGCAATAAGTGTAAGGCAATAAGAAATGATGGGGACCAAAGCAAACTAGATACACTCTCCATCTAAAAGCCTTAAAATTAAATTTCTAAAAAAGTAAAAAAGTAAAAAATTAAATTAAATTTCTAAAAAACACTATCCAGGCCAAACAAAATACTCATAGACCAATTTGGCTTACCTGTCACCTCCTGCAATGAGATAGGTATAAAGAGGTTTCTGTCCTAAACCTTTCATCAGCTGGTTAAAGGAGACCTAAGGGGGAAAGGACATGAAGTAGTAATGATAGTAAAGGAGCCATTAGCTTGGATTTTCAACACCTAGAGGGTAGAGACTATATAAGGATTCTGTCAGGCCGGTGCGAGTACGGCCTGGAATCTGGCACTTAAAATGCTACTTGCAGATGATTGATTGGGGGTGCATGGGCTGTAGAGACAGAAGATATGGGGCTCCATATGGGGCGAGGTCTAGCTTTTGGAAAGGAGCCAGGGCTAGAGGGGTCCGCCTAGGAGCTTAGCTATGATGAGCTTTGTGGTCCTGAGGGCCACCCCGAGGAGGCAGAGGAAGGAACATCAGGGCTCAGGATACTCACCGACATGAGGAATGCCATCCGGCCGGAGGTGCCCCCTCCACTCAGCACCACCAGCCCCCCTTCAGGCTCCTGAGAAGGGAAAAATGCCTATGTTGTGCCATGGCCTCACTCAGATTGAGGGAAGCCCATTCTTTGCTTTGTCAGTTGCAGAACAGGAATCAGGGAGTCTGCTTAAGCCTCTTACGACAAAAGTGAACAGAACATAGGCAGTATGGTGTGGCAGAAAAAATCCTGGATTTGAGAAAGAAACTGAAGTCAGCCAGTAGCTAACTCTGGCTTAGCTACTTATTCAAACCCTTACTTATTCCAGCTTTCTCATCAACCAATCAATCAATAAAGCAGCGCTACGCAGCAATTATTAGCTGGATATACTTGGGCAAGCTACTGGGATTATTCTTTGTTTTCCTATATGAAGAAAAAAAAGAGACAATCACACCACTTTCAGAGGTTTTTGCAAAGGTAATGAGTGTGAAAGTACATGGTCAATTATAAAGTATTATGCCGATAATAGTTATTATAATTACTGTTGATTAGTAAGATGGCAATAAAGACCCCAGAGGGAGGACTAGGAAGAAGAGAACTGAGATCTAGCAAAATGAGAAGTGGAGGCCAAGAAAAGGAGAGAGATGGAGGAAACAGAAGGTGGAGAGGAGCAGATGGAGGGTCAGTACCTTCAGCACTTCCTGAACTTTTCCAGCCACTTGTACCATGGTGGTCAAAATCGATTCACTATACAGTCGCTATCGGGAACACACAGGAATCAGAAGTCAAGAAAAAGACAGTGGATTGGGGTGGGGGGGCTATTGATATTGGGGTGGAGGGGCTCTCAGGGTTTCAAATATTAAGGACTATGGTTTGGTAGAGCAGAGGTTAAGTGCAGTTGGGGTTGGCATTGCTGTTTTCCGTGTCCAGGGAATGGGTCTGGGTCACCTGGTACGTGGGCATGACTTGCCCCTCCTCCTGGAAGATCTCAGCATCACATTGCCCCAGCAATCGAACAATTTGCTCAGCATCTGCTTTGTCCAGGTCCTGGGTCAGTGGGTTTGACTTCTCTGTGATTGGCAGGGCTGCCTCATACCCAGACAACTAGAGGGAAGGGGCCACAAGGATACAGGCAGGAAGCCAAAGCCTCATTCATGCCTCCTGATCCGGAGGTGGGAGTGGCAGCAGGCACCGTATTTGGAGACACACACACACACACACACACACACACACAGCACCCAGGGATTCAGCCTGCACTTGGTACTCTGGGCCTATAAGGGGAAGAAGATCAGGAAGGAAGATGGGAAGGAGGAGGAGGAGAACAAAAAACAAGGGTGGAGAAAAGTCCAGATAAGAAATTATTCTAGGAATCAATGCAGAAGACCAACATGGAGAAGGGGGTCTCACCTCCCACTTGCCAGGCTCTGGGGTCTCAATCACATGTTGAAACCGTTTTGTGCCTGGCATGGTCGCACGCTGTGGACACCCTGTTGTGCCTGCCTCTTCAGCCACACAAACCCTTCTGTCACTCTAACTCTGCTTCCAGCTGGCAGGGTCTTATCTGAGCCACAGTGATGATTAACCCAAGTACCCTGGCCTCTCTGAGTACCACCCCCTCGGAGCACCTCTTCCTGCACCCTTTCCTGGTCAGTAGGCCCCCAGTCCACTGGTCACCTCAGGGGAGCTCCTGGGGTCCCTCTTTGCATGTATGCAGACTGTCCAGCCTCTGCTTTGCTCCTAAAGAGGAAAACCTGAGGTTCATTACTCTTGACCTTCGGACACAATGACCTCTTCTCTAGAGGGCCTGGAGCCTGGAAGTTCAGGATAATACCCAGGCTCAGGCTCAAGCCCAGGGCAGTGAGAATCCCTGAGCAAGAGTGCTTTGGGACCAGGATGCATCAGGCGGCCAGAGATCAGGGTCCTCAGGGACAGCAGAGGTCAGAGGACCTGGACCATAGCTTGATCACATGCTCAGAACACACAGTCCTCCTTCCTGCCCCATTTCACTCTTTCATCTCAGAAGGAAGGCAACAGAAGCTTCAGAGCCCCAGGGGGACACACACTGAACTGGATATTACAGGGGAAAAAGTGCCACAGAAATAGAAATGCTGCAATGAGAATTAGAAACCAAAGTATCTGCCCTAAATACATTAGCCAACATTTATTTACACTGAACAACGCACTTTTCACATACTTTATCTCATTGGATACATTAACACTAAGAAGATTGTATTGACACCCTCATTTTTCAGACGGTGAAACTGAGGCTCAGATAAGTTGTCTTTGCTAAAGATCACATAGCTGACAAAATTGGAACTCACACCCAGGCTGTCGCTCCAGATCTCATGAAATAACAAGGATTTCCATGTTTGTTGAATGAATGAAGTAACTAACAGATCAGTACAAATTGATGATAATCTCTCACTCACACAGTGTTGTAAGATTCATAAAGACATTCCCCAGCATTTTCTCATTCCATCCTCCCAACAGCCCTATGAGATCCTGGACCCTCTGAATTTGCAGGTAGGAAACCTGAGACTTAGAGGACCAATTTCTCCACGCCAAGCAGTAAGTGGCAGAGATAAGACAAGAGCCATAGGTCGCTACTCTTTAGATTTCCCCCATATACACCCGGCAACCTTAATAATCACTGGATCTCCAGCTCTTAACACGCCAGAACACATAGGTGATGCTCAATAAATATTTGTTTAATAAATGAAAGAATGAATGAGAGAGTGAAGAGAATCAATATCAGGTTATGAATGGGGAAGAGATTTAAAAGCTGACGCAGTCTACAAGTAGGAGATTGTTAAAACAATTATCTCCGCCACGCTATCCCCTCCCGCACGGGAGGTGGAATTCCTCCTCCCCACTTGGATTCCAGCGCGGGAGGGAGGGGCCCTCCCAGGTGCCGGAGACCCTCACACCTGCGCCTCTCCCCACGACCCCGCAGGCTCCCGGGCCGAGGCCAGGATCAGAGGGATGGGGACCCAGGAGTCCGCCAATGNCCTCCCCCTCTGCCCGCCGCTCGGTCCCGCGCTGCCCGCCGCGCCGGGCCCGCGCCGGGATGGGGTAGGGGCAGCGCCAGAGTCGGGCGATGGGCCGCCCTCTGGGCACCGAGCAGCCCCCTGAGGCCTGACCGACCGCGAGGACCGGCGGAGGTGGGTGTGGGCAGGGCAGAGCCGCGCATTGGGGGTGCCCGGGTGATGCGGGGGCGGAGAAGGCATGGAGAGAAGGGGGGGTCCCGGCCTGCTGTGGGCGATGGGGAGCCCGGGAGAGCTGCTGCCACCGTGCGTTCTGGGCAGTCCTTGACCCCCCCCCCCCAAACTCCTGCCACCTCCAGGAGCCCCGCCTGGATGTCAAGCGGATGCCCCAGTGCCTCCCAGCGGACTCGGTGGGGACCATGGCTTCGCTGATGCCCCTCTCCCCATATTTAAGCCCCACGGTCCTCCTGCTGGTCAGTTGTGACCTGGGCTTTGTGCGAGCAGGTGAGTAAAGGGGGCGTGGGGTTAACCAGAGCTAGTCTGTGGATGGTTCCTTTTAACCTGTTAATTCACTGGCACCCACAGACCGGCCTCCCTCTCCTGTGAATGTGACAGTCACTCACCTCAGAGCCAACTCGGCCACTGTGTCCTGGGACGTCCCAGAAGGCAACATCGTCATTGGCTACTCCATTTCCCAGCAAGTATGAATCACCCTTCTGCTCCCTCAACCTGTGTCCTTGGATCTCTGAACATTCCTTCGGTTAACACCACCCCGGACCTAAGCTCCCCTCCCAGTGGTGGGGGAATCTGGGAGCTGGTGTTTCCTGGCTCAGGCTGCGTTTTTCACCCTACTCCGTGGAGTGCTTGGATGTTCAAGAGTCCTGGGACTGGTGTGAGACTGCCTTCCTGTCCCATCATCTCCCTGCAGAGACAGAATGGCCCTGGACAGCGTGTGATCCGGGAGGTGAACACCACCACTCGGGCCTGTGCCCTCTGGGGCCTGGCTGAAGACAGCGACTACACAGTGCAGGTCAGGAGCATCGGCCTTCGGGGAGAGAGCCCCCCAGGGCCTCGGGTGCACTTCCGAACTCTCAAGGGTTCTGACCGGCTACCCTCAAACAGTTCAAGCCCAGGTGAGGATCTCAGCTATTCTCCACTCTCTAAAGCTTTGGATTCTCTGGCCTTTTACCTGGCCTTTAGCCTCTTGTTTATTTCCCCCAAACCAGCAACAGTCAGGCTTAGATGAATAAAAGGATGATTTAATTCATCATACTGCCAAGAAACGAAGGAAAAAGGGGACTGGATATAGGCAGGCTGATAATGAATCATTTGGGGGGAGGGCTTTTAAGCTTCCTTTTACCCATCCTCAGTTCACATCCTCCACCACAGCCTGCGTGAGTACCCGCCTGCCGCTCTCCTGCTTTTTGGTCTCTAACTACCTGTCCACCAATAGCTTCCTAGAGAGAGGCTACCAGGGGCAACCTGGTGATGGGTCTACCCTGACACCAGTGCCCAGAAGCATAGAAGAACTCTGCAGCTGCTCCCCCATAATCTGGAGTCTATCTCCTCCTTGTTAGGTGACATCACAGTGGAGGGTCTGGATGGAGAGCGACCACTACAGACGGGGGAAGTGGTCATCATTGTGGTGGTGTTGCTCATGTGGGCTGGTGAGTAAGCTGCTGGACGGGGGTCAAGGATTGGGGCCTGGGGGGTTCAGTGAAGGCAGGAGGTGGTAAAGATTGTCGGGAGGAAAGACAGGGAGAGAGATGGAGCGGGGACATTCTTAGTTGAGGGGGGTGAACAGAAGTTGGAGGAGAGGAAGATTAAGAGGGTGGTGCTTGCACATGGGCACCAGGAATTCAAGGATTTTCTAGGAACTGTATGAGTATCTCACTGACCTTTAATGCTGTGAGTGGGGAGGTCAAGATCACAGCTCAGACTGTATTGTTGTGTTTCAGCTGTAATTGGGCTATTCTGCCGTCAGTATGATATCATCAAGGACAATGACTCCAACAACAACCCCAAGGAGAAGGGGAAGGGGCCGGAACAGAGTCCGCAGGGAAGGCCAGTGGGGACAAGACAGGTGATGTGGGGTCTGTGAGGGAGGAAAAGGTGATTTTGCTTCTGGGAGCAGCCATGGAAAGGGAGAAGGCCAAGGAAGGGCAGGAAAAGAAGGAGAATGCATATTTGGGATGGAGGAGGCTATTACTGTGCCACAGTTAGAGACTCAAGCTATTTTCTTTTACAGAAAAAGTCACCATCCATCAACACCATCGATGTATGAGTGAAGAAACAGAACCAGAAAACAGATGCACAAGCAACCTGGGGATAGGGGTGGGGATGGGGTCAGGAAGAGCCCCAGATGGTGATCTTCCCAAGACTGAAGGATCCCAGTCTCCTAGAGGGTAATGACACTCCCACAACCTCAGGCCTGGTACCCATCCTCTTTCCACTGTGAGCAGGGCCAGAAGGTAGGTCTCTTAGGGTCTGCACCCCTGGACCTGGGGAATGGCTATCAGATGGGATATGTCCTTCCATCCCCCAGGTCCAGGGGAAAGTCACTTATTCAACTGTATCCCATTAGGTCCCAAACAGGGCCCCCATTTCACCTGCATCAGGACTCTCGGCATCCCCAGCTGCCCCCACATCTTGCCTCTGGGTCTCAGAGAGGGGTGTTGCTTTGGGGACTCCCCCTCCCCCAGCAAATAAAAGAAATTGTCTGAGTCCGGAGGCAGATGCCGCACTGCACTACTCCAATGTCTTCCATGGAGCCTCAGGTGCTCCCCCTCTCACCTGGTAGCCCCTCCAGCTGCTGGTGATCTCACCCCTTGGACATTTTTCCAATAAAGGTTCTTGGACAAACTGGAGCTGACTGTATCGTATACCATATAGTATGCTGAAGACATTTCCCCACTGCCTGTCTCCTGACAACAAGGGCCTCTCACACCACCACCAACTCCACAAGAGCACTATCATTTTAAGGTGTTTGACTCTCTAGCCAGAGAGAGAGGCCAGAAATGGGGTTAGAAAGCTAGAGCCCTAGTTCCTTTTGTTCTGTTTAGTGAGAAGGGGGGAAGGTAAAGAAGGGGATGTAAGTTCTGTATCAGTGGAAACTAAGGTGATACCACATGAGAGGGCCAGTAACCTTTTTATGTTCCCTGCCCACACTGATACCCAAGCTCTTCCCCATTTATCCCTCTGATTCCTCCATCACCCATGACTTAATTTTCAGAAAAGGACTGAACAGTGTCTTGGGACAAACGAAAGAGCAGCTACCCTAACGGATCCCTTGGTGCCACGTGCTCCTATCCTATGCATTTCTGTACTTCTTCCCTCCCTCACTTTCCCTCCTGTCTGTCTCTGCTCATTCTGTCAAAGTCAATGATTGTGAAGTGTAAATGAGTTTATATTCACTCTCCGCCACTATGTTCAGAGGAGGATTATGGAAATAAAACTGAGGGGTTGGAAACCCCCTGTCAAAAGACTTCTACTTTGGGCTCTGGGGCTATTTGATTCCTGTAAAAATAGGGGGGATGGTGCCCGTGAGAGAACTAGCTGTGGGCGTTTGCATCCACTGTGGGGGAAAGACTTCAGAACCCAGAACTGGTGTAGACAGCATATGCTACACTTTCTGGAGACTTACGGGTCTTCTCAACTTGGGATCTTTCCAGAGGAGGTATATGAATAACTCTCCTTCTCTGCATCTCAGTCTCTCTGATATATTACAAGAATTTAAGCCAATAATTCTGAAAGGAACCCCGATCCAAAGAGAGATCAAGAAGCCAATATCCCTTCTACTTAACCAAGCTCCAACTCCCGGTATCACAAGACTTAACCTTAACCTATCAGGTGAGCCAAGCTCCGGTTTACCCTCTGCCTTGAACTAAAGAAGCATCCTGATCTGGGCAGCAGTCTTTAAGCCACTGCTCCCCAATTCTGAAGTAGGGTACCTTACCTCTCACTGGCCACTGGTTCCAAAACACTCATCTCTCAGATTCTGGACACATCATTTCCTGAGATGGGGGTGGCATAGGGTCTAGAGGTATGGCATGGAGATAGGGAGCCAGGAGTTCAGAACGGATATAAGGGTGTTTAAACGCACCAGCTCTGGGTTGAATCCCAGTTACATACATCCTTTATTATTAGTTTAGGTCAGTAACCCTGCTAATCCTGAGCCTCCTATTATGTAAAATGGGACTAAGGATATCATCGTCTTCAAAAAGTGGCTTTGAGATTAAATGAGATAATGCATGTACAACACTTTGCACAATACCTGGCAGATATCACGCTGAGTATTCACTGTTAGCTATCATTATTAGCCTTGTGGTCCCGTGCAGTCACGTAACGTACCCGGGTTCAGTTCCATCAGCTGCAAAAGGCCTATGAAAGCAATTGCCCTGCTTTCCATCAGCGTTGTGATGATTAAAAGAATGCACTCAGGTACACTTACACGAAGGCGCGAGAAAGACTGCGATTACGTCCGATCCCGAGTTTGCTGAGGACTTGTGGGCGTGGCTTAAGCCTGGGCTTGAAGGCAACGACGGGATTGGTTGGGGAGAGGATTCAATTCCTCTCGGAGTCCCGCCCTAGATCTCACTGCGCCTGCGCACGTTCTGTTTGCTTCGCCGCGAACCTACGTGGTGACCTTGCGAAGTGTGTGGCGCTCTGGTCGCATCTGCGTCAGCGGTAGTCGCTGCGGCTACGTGGCGGGTTGTCCAGGTAACCACGGGAGTTGTCGCTGACTGGTGGCATCTGCGAGACAGGTGTTCGTCATGCAGTTGAAGCACCTGAGGACCCTGCTGAGCCCTCAGGTGAGCAGTTGCGTGCCTCTTCCCGCCCCCGCCCGCCTTCACGTTCCAAGAAAAGTGAGGCAACTGAAATTTAATGATGTTTAGCGCCTACTGTACGCGGAAGACTGAAGGCTCTAGCGATGATCTCGACTGTGCGCGGTCGATAGCGTTCAGTATCGCTAACCTCAGTAGCTTTCGTTCCGTTTCCTTTAGCATCGGTTGTGTTCCAGGCCCCGTGCTGGGCGCACATGTAAACGAAGAACATAAATCTGCACCCAAATAAACAAACGCTTTAGGTGCAAGCCCCAAAGAGGGAGTGTAGAAGACCTTATACGTTCCTGCTGATGATGAAGATCCCAGACTCAGAAGAGGCTGGGCTCTGGGGGAGGAAGCCTAAACCATGCTGAAAAAAAGGCTGGGTTTGGGAGATAGGAGACCAGAATTTAAGTCCTAGGGCCAGCTGTACTTTTTAAATAAATGACCCAATACCGCTGACTTCAGCCCAGGCCACAGTCTCTCTGAACACTCACCCAACTATTTCATTTGGAAAATGGAAGTAACAATAAAAGCAACCTTAGGGGATCTGGAGGAAGAGTTGAAGTAATGTACACAAAGTCCACGGTAAACTGAGAAGCAGTGTAAAAACTGATGGAGAAGAGAGGAGAACATTCAAAATTTAAAGGACAAAATTATACAAAGCTAATAATAATACTGCCTCAGTGTATGTTTAATAGGTAGCCTGGCTGCATAAGTTAAGAAGTTAGGATTGTGTTTTGTGGAGTCCAGCATACACGGATTTAAATCTTGGCTCTGCCGCTTATAAACTGTGTATGTAAGCTTGAGCAAATTACTTAACCTTTCCGAACCTCGGGTTCCCCATTTGTAAAATAGGTAGAATAATGGCAACTGTCTCAGCGTTATGAGCTAAATGAGGTAATGCATATCGGACACTTATCAAAATGCCTAGTCTATGGCAAGATCTTGTTGATGGTTAGTTATTCTGTTCCCTACCTCATTTCATCCTCGTGACAGTGCTGTGAGGAATCAGGAAGGCTTCACAGAGTATGTGGCATAGCAGTAGGAGGAAATTGGGATGAAAGAGAGAGGTGCTCATTGCTCACTAAATTGCCCCTGAAACTGTAATTAAAAAATTCCTTTACCCTAGTGGAATAATTGGAAATGAAAACCTCCTTCAGTCTTTCAAAATAAGATGTCATGATGCAGGGAAGGGCAGAGGTCCAGGTTTGGGCAAAATGATGAAGGAAGATGATGAGCATTGGTTGTTGAACCTAATTTAATCAAGAATTGGAGCGCAGTAAAGGTGGCGGGTGACTCCTTTTCTGACTCTGGTTTGAGGATTTTGATGAAAATGGACCTTTTTGTTGTTGTTAAACTTTTACTTTGGAAGTAGGTGGGTTAGGAGTGAAAAGTACAGAAGTTTTAAACCAGAGTTCATGAACCCAATAATTAATCACACAATTGGAGCAGAAGCTAAATTTTTTATTCCAAGGAGGGAAGTCCTTAGTGCAGAACCATTGAGGACCAACGCTGGCGAGAATAAGTCACTGGGAGAGGATCACTACTAACTTGGGCTTCTGTTAAGTCCTCGAGGGGTGGGGAGGGAGGAACGCAAAAACTAACCAGGTGGCATTGTTCATTCTAAGTCTCAACTCTGATTATCTATTTTACTCCCCATTCTGGAACTTTCACCATATCTCCTTTTCCTACCAATTAAGCCCAAACTCCATGGCCAAGCTTCGAAGACCTTTCCTGAGCTGATCTCACTCTGTTTTTCTTGCCTTATCTCCTCTATTTTATTTGCAAGATAGTTTCAGCTAAATCAAATTACTGTTTCTTGGCCAGATTTGCCTTTGGTCATTAGTTCCCCATTTGTGGATCCATTCTTCAAAGCTTAAAGTTGATCATTTAAACATAAAATTTTCTCAAGCTTCTCCAAATTATTATTGTGCTTCATTATGTGCCGCTTTTATGGGGCTTTTCCTGTTTTTGCTCCATCTTGTTGCCTCGGACAGGGACCGTATTTTGCTCTTTGCCTTCCTTTCATCCCCTGGCCAGCCACCTTTCTCAATAGGGTATTCAAAAAATACATATATGTGGCTAAAGACCAAAACTTATCGGACCAATTGAATTTATTTCCATAGCAGACCTGAGATATGAGGAAACAAGGCCATTGCAGGGCAAATTGGTACAATTGATGTAGCATGTTTGCATTATGGGTTTCTAGAAACACCTTGTTCTCCTGGTCCAGGGTTTTATAGCCTTGGAGACCAGCATGCAACACAGGCATCTCTGGTTTAAGTACTATGCTGAGGAAAATTGACCCAAGTCGCGCTAGAACTAAAGGAACTAGAAATGCTTCTGCTGTTCTAAACGAGCGCCTGGGTTTATTTTTTGCCCCCGCTGCCACTGCAGGATGGAGCTGCAAAGGTGACCTGCATGGCTTGGTCCCAGAACAATGCCAAATTTGCTGTCTGCACAGTGGACCGGGTGGTATTGCTGTATGATGAACATGGAGAGCGGAGAGATAAATTCTCCACCAAACCGGCTGACATGAAGGTGAAGAGAGTACTCTGTGTACCTGAGCTTGCCACTGGGGCCTTATGAACCTGGAATTCTTCCTAACCGACTCTCCAGCCATAAGCATAGGAAGTGGCCTGCCCCTTCTTTTCTCAGGATAAATCCCTCAAGCCCATTAAGTCACACATGCCCCTTTTTTCTTTTCCATGTGTACTCATTACTTCTTTTCCTTTTCTTTCTTTCTTTTTTTTTTTTCTTTAACTTAGTATGGCAGGAAGAGCTATATGGTAAAGGGCATGGCTTTTTCTCCTGATTCCACTAAAATTGCCATAGGACAGACCGACAACATCATCTATGTTTACAAGATTGGAGAAGATTGGTGAGGATAGAGACTGGGATGTGGGGTGACCTGGAAAAGAAGGGGGGGCAGGAAGAAATGCCTTCCCAGGGAGGGGGAGTAGAGAAGGTGCTGATCCAGCCTGGAACATGGAAGGCAAAGGCCTTCCAGAGTCCGATGTTGCTTCCCTGCCTTTGCTTGCCCCACGTGTTCTGAGAGCCCATCCCTGGAGGAATCAGCCTATGGTCAACGTGAGGCCTTGAGATCCTGGGAGCCCTGGGTGATACAGCATCTATGTTACTGTTCCAAAGCTGTTCAGGCTCCCTCTTATGCCTCCTTTCAGGGCTCCGGTGGAATGGTAGGGAACACTACGGAGCCAGGGAAGGTATCTGCTCTTTCTTCCCTTCCCCTGGCATCATGCGTGGCAATTTATTTTTATGGAAGTGTTTTTAATATTCTTCTCCTCCTTTTTTTGGCAGGGGTGACAAGAAAGTCATCTGTAACAAGTTCATCCAGACGGTAAAGTTCAGACCAATCTCTGGGAGATTAGAATGCACAAACATGTATCAGTATATCTACTTATAAATGTAACTGAGAGTTGCACTTTTTAACATTGAATCTGTCTTTGCACTGCAGCGATGGTGCTGCCGGGCTGCCCATCCCCATCCACTTTCCTCCGTAAAGCCCAGTCGTGTCCTCTCCTCCCCTCCCTCGTAGGCAGCTGGGGCAGTGACGTGTGGCGGGGAGGTTCAGGTTGTTATAATTGTGCCAAGCTACAGAGACGGGGTTATCCTTTCCATGATTTGCTTCCTACAGAGTGCTGTCACTTGTCTGCAATGGCCAGCAGAGCACATCATTGTCTTTGGACTGGCGGAAGGGAAGGTAAAAGGAGGAAGAGAAACATAAGAGCGGTTGTGGGTGGCGATAATGGTTCTGGAGAGAGAAATACCGTTAAACTTCTTAAGGGTCAAGTTGTATGTTGGGAGAGAAAAGAGAAAGACCGTTTTTTTTTTCTGTGTTTTTTTTTTCCTTAGGACCTGGGTGAGATTGAAAGTCGCCTAACCAGATTTGTGTCCATTTTCCCATTTTCAGGTTCGTTTAGCAAACACTAAAACTAATAAATCATCTACCATCTATGGGACAGATTCTTACGTTGTATCACTGACAACAAAGTGAGTAAGGAAGAGCGGCACCCCAAGCGCTTGGAAATGTATGGAGAAGCATTGGGGAGGTCAGGACTGGGAGGCTGTAATACGGAAGCTGGGGAGGGCTGGTAGCAGGAACCCCAGCTGGGGTAGTGCGGGACAGGGAAGGGTGATTTCTTGGTGAGAAACAATGATCTCTTCCTGTATTTCTTTCCTTTCCTCCTCTTCCCCTGTTTTAGTTGCTCCGGGAAAGGAATTCTCTCTGGTCACGCAGATGGCACCATCGTTAGGTATTTCTTTGATGATGAAGGCTCTGGAGAGTCACAGGTATGACTAAAGGAGGCTCTGGGATGGGGGTATGGAAACCCAAGATCCCACCCAGAGGAAGTGGAACATTCAGATTGAGATGCCCTGGAGAGGTGGCTACAGGGGCAGGACATCCGAAAGAGGCATTTGGATACAGCCACAGAGAGAGTTTGTGCTCAGGAGGCCAGAGCTTAGTGTGTGTGTGGGAAAAGGGGAAGTCAAGTGGATTCTGAGAATAAGGACATTATTTTCAGTTATGTAAAAGGTATATTTATGTATATAAATTCACAGGAAAAAAAGTCATTTACTCTCAAGAGGGAAAAGGGAAAAGATGGGGGAGAAGACTGTTCCCATTTTACTGTATATAATTCTCTATTGCTTGAATCACTTACATTAAGAATTACTTGTGTAGGGGCACCTGGCTGGCTCAATCAGTAGAGCATGTGACTCTTGATCTCAGAGTCACGAGTTCGAATCCCACGTTGGAGGTAGAGATTACTTAAGTAATTAAAACTCAAAGAAAAAAAAAAGAATTACTGAATGTTTGTAATAATGAAATTTACGTCTCCTAAAAAGAAAGAGTCCTATGCTACTTGTGGGCCCACCCAGTGTTGGTTAATGTGTAGGTCATCTCCCTTTGGAGGGCCTTCCAGGTGTTTATTAAAGACCTCCAACATACGACTATCTTGAGGTTTCCTCTTGAGCACAAGGTCAGTAAGTGTGTGTATATGTCATACGCATGTGCGTGAGAGTATACAGCAGAAAGACAGTTTGTGAAGTCCTCCAGATTAGGATATGTTAGGGTGGCAAAAGGTTGGGAGGAAGATTTATGCAGAGTAGGATGGGCAGAGTGCTGGAGCTGTCAGGATCAGAGTGATTGAAACCCGCTACTTCTGTCTCAGGGGAAGTTGGTTAACCACCCGTGCCCACCTTATGCCTTGGCTTGGGCAACCAACAGCATCGTGGCTGCAGGCTGTGATCGCCGGATTGTGGCCTATGGAAAGGAAGGCCATGTGCTACAAACGTTTGATTACAGCCGTGACCCTCAGGAGCGGGAGTTCACCACCGCTGCAGCAAGTCCTGGGGGCCAGTCTGTTGTGCTGGGAAGTTATGACAGGTGGGTCCCCTTTCCACGTGCGCTCTGCGCACTTGCCCTGCGTGCACTCTGCTTTAGCCCAGTTATTCTCAACCAGAGTGGGAGACGGGATGAGAATCAAGAGTATGTTGGAAGAGATGCTCAGGTTTTAATTCCTGCGCTTCCCCCTTCCTGCTCCCACCATCCGTTGGCACTCTGGCAGTTCCGGAATGCACCAGCGTCTTGGTGTGTCTCTGTGCCTCTGCCTGGGACTCCACAGTAGAATTCATCTCCACTTCCTTTGTGTTACCATTGCCTCTTTTCAGACCACTGACAGTGTTTGGCACGCTATGTTACACTTGGGTGTTTGTAACTCTCTGGCTAAATTGAAATGCCCTTGAGAAGAGGAGCCTATTCAAAAAAAAAAAATTTTTTTTTTAATCTCCAGTGCCTACATTAGCATCTAGTACATAATACGTGCTTAAATGTTTGGTGAATGAATGAATGAATGAATGAAAGAAAGAAAGAAAGAAAGAAAGAGTAAATAAACACCCTGGATCTGGGTCCCCTCATGTCCCTGGAACACTTTTAACCCCAGCTTTGTCGGTCCTGCCTTTCTATCCCCTTCAGTCTCATGTGTATATCTGTCTTCCTTTTGCTCTGTTTTCCTGCCATTTCTTTTTCCTTATTTCTCTGCTGCTGACAGCTCATTTTTCTCACCAGCCATGATCTCCTTTTGTTGTTTCTACTCCCATCACCCTCACCCCACTTTACTTTTGACTTGATGTTCCCAGCTCCCTTCTGGTGAACCTTTTTGTTCTCTCCTATGAGACTCCCTAGCCCGCGTGTCCTCTAACTTCTTTTCTTCTATGATACAGCGAGACTCCTTTCCTTCAGTTACCCACCCATTTCCACACTTTTGCTCAGCCTCCCTCTGTTCTAAAAGCCACCTACTTAATTTCAGACTTCGGGTGCTCAACTGGAGCCCTCGAAGAAGCATCTGGGAGGAGGCAAAGCCCAAGGAGATTGCCAACCTATACACCGTCACTGCCTTGGCCTGGAAACGCGACGGCTCACGACTGTGTGCGGTGTGTTTACTAGTAATCCCTTTCTGCATGGGGGACTTTCTCCAAACTAGGAAAAATCTTGCCTTTACCTAAAGCACTCTCTCCTGAAACTAGAGAATCTCCTCTTCCATTTTTGACTCCAATCTAAAAATATGACGTTAAAGGCAGGAAAGAGAAATTCACACTTTATTAGAAGCCAAAAGAGACAGAATTCTGTAGGCAGGGCTGAGTTCTCCGTTTCTTCCCATCACCGTGTGATGCCCTTGAGCCCTGTGATTGCCCCCTCTTTCCATCTGGTTCTTCCCAAAACTGCCAGCCCTTTTACTGCCAACTCTTCTCTAGATTCTGGAACCTAGGTTTTGTGGGTGCCTCTAGAAACCCTCCCCATGCCTGGTACGTTTCATGCTGTCACGTTCCCTCCTAGGGCACACTCTGTGGTGGAGTGGAACAGTTTGACTGCTGCCTCCGGAGGAGCATTTATAAGAACAAGTTTGAGTTGACGTATGTGGGACCTAGCCAGGTAAGCAGCTGGTGGCCTGCCTCACTGCAGTCTTGCCAGCGCTCCTTCATCCTTGTGATGCTTCCCTGCCTTCTGGACACAGGCACAGTGTCAACTTTCACCCCTCGCAGAGCTGTTCTGGAGAACAGAATGTGTCTGGGGCACTCTTAGGCAACCTTCCTGCTATAGTTCTTCCAGCTTATTGTAAGAAAATATGTAAACAACAGACCTAAGAGCTTAAGGGGCACAGAGGTTGCTACTTAACTTCTTCCTGGTTTAAAACTTCACTCCCTGTATTCTGTCAACTGGGGAATTTGATCAATAAGATTACGCGGGTATGTCGTATTGCTTTAGGGCCTCTGAACTCACCATGTGTGATGTTGCAAGCTAATTTCTTAGTCCCTGAGCTCACTTTTCTCTATCTCTTTACTCTTTTCATTTATTATTCCTTCATTCCTTCGTTCTTTCATTTTCTGTCCATTCTCTGTGTGTGACACTGTTAGGTATTGAGAATATAATTATTGGTAATACCTTGTCCCTTCATGAAGATCATTCTGGCAAGGGAGCCAGACATACGAAACAACTATATAGTACACCATGGTTGAAGTCATCATAGAGTTTTTACAAAGAGGCACAGGAATGTAGAGAGAGTGATTGTAGTGTAGAGAGAGTGATGGAACTTTCAGAGTCATTGGTGTTACAAGCATCGAAAGAGAATATATGAAAGCATTTCATGAATAGTAAAGCACTCTGTAAATGTGAGGTGTCATTCCTACCAACAATATCCTAGGCCAGATGAGGAAATAAGATATTAGCTTTGTCCGACACTGTGGAGGTGGGCAAAAGGCACAGCATATCTGGGTTGAGAGAAGCCTGGGGGGCTCAGACTTGTTCCTTACCAAGGTGATTGTGAAGAACCTATCATCGGGGACCCGAGTGGTACTCAAGTCACACTACGGCTATGAGGTGGAAGAGGTGAAGATCCTGGGAAAGGAACGTTACCTGGTGGCCCACACATCAGACACACTGTTGTTGGGGGACCTGAACACTAATCGCCTTAGTGAGGTAAGAGACAGAATTGGAAGGGCAGGGAATGGGGCATCTTGAGCTGCTCCTTCAGGGGAGCCACGGTCCCTGGGAGAAGATCTCTGAGGAAAGCTCTAACATTCTGGTGTGGGGGAACTGGTGATCTGGGACTGAGATCCAGGAGGTCTAGAATCCTGGAATATGAATCCTCACTGTTGGACTCTTTGTATGCTCTCTCCCCAAAACTTGGGACTGAGGCAAAATCTGACACAGCACCTCTTTTGTGCAACATAAGAGCCTTCCTAACCTCGATCTCTCTAACCCTAACCCTGTCTTTCTCTCAGCGTTGTCTTGGATACTTACCTATATTGTTCCTTATGTCTTCTCCCTCCTTGACAGGTAGCTTGGCAGGGTTCTGGTGGCAATGAGAAATACTTCTTTGAAAATGAAAATGTGAGTAGAATTTGATGAACCGTCACCATCTCAATAAACCTCCTTTTAGCTCCTATTTCAGAAGGATGCCAGGGGGCAGGGGGTTGAGGAGACAGCAGATCAAGGGGGAGGGTGAAATAGGCAGAGGAACGGAATAAAGAGAAAAGTGGGAGTCACTCTGAACTGACAGTACACCTCCCTCTACTGTTGGTCCCTTTCTTCATGCAAACTTTCCACCGTGTAACAATTCCATTCTTCCCCAGGTGTGCATGATCTTCAATGCTGGAGAGCTAACCCTGGTGGAATATGGGAGTAATGATACCCTGGGTTCTGTACGTACTGAATTCATGAACCCCCACCTCATCAGGTAACCCCCACAAGGTTCTCTAAATATTCAAAACCCCAAAGAACTCCTTTTTAATGTCTAATTCATATGTCCTCAGGTTAATCTAAAAACTTCATCCTGTATGGTACTTCAGGGCCCGTGATAAACATCTCAGTGGCCTAAGCCCATGTTGCCTTACCTCACCCTTCATGTTTCAGTGTCCGTATTAATGAGAGGCGTCAGCGAGGAATGGAAGAAAATAAGAAATTGGCTTATCTGGTTGATATTAAGACCATTGCTATAGGTGAGTAAGACTCTCTCATAACTCTAATAACAGAATAGATGTTTATATACACTTCCATATCACAGGATTGTGTACAGTGGAGAATATAGGAATCTGAGAGGCACCAAGTAAATGAGTGACCCCGCTCTTTACAAAGGGTATGTGAAATGTTCAAGTGTGTCTGTATGCAGATGTGTGCATACAGATATACAGCTACATGTATAGGCCTGCTCATATCATTATTCATGGTCTCTAGGCTTGTATCTTAGGGCTGGAAATTGTGAATTGTATACAGGAACCATTAGCAAATTTATGAATTTTCTTGTTTAGACTTCGTAGGATAATAGACTATTAGAACCGGAAGGGGACTTGTTTTCTGTATACTTTGTCATTAGAAACTAGTGATGACAGACTTTATTTGTATTTCACAAACATTCATGTAAGTAAATAAATTTTATTCTATATAGTAATAACTAATTTTGCATTATGTAATATTTCAAGCATAGGAAAATGTGTATAGAATAAAATAGAATTCCCTAAGAAGTAGAGAAAATAGCATATCTGTATAGAGTAGTTGTTAAGAACAAGGGTCTGGAGTCAAACCTCCCCACTTCTGTACCTAGTACCTGTGTAGGTACTGTGTAGGTAAGTTTTGTAACTTTTCTGTATCTCAGTGTCCTCATCCACAAAATGGGGATAAGAATAGTACCTACCTGGGGCACTTGGGTGGCTTTGTCAGTTGAGCATCTGACTTTGGCTCAGGTCATGATCTCACTCTCGTGAGCTCGAGCCCCACATAGGGCTCTGTGAGCCTGGAGCCTGCTTCAGGATCTGTCTCCATCTCTCTGCCCCTCCCCTGTTTGCGCTTGCTCTATCTCTCAAATATAAACAAGAAAATAAACATTAAAAATTTTTTAAAAATAGGGGCGCCTGGGTGGCTTNTAGTACCTGCCTCGTACGAAAAGCACTTAGACTAGTGTCTGGCACATAATAAGCACTTAATAAATATTAGCTATTAATATTATTGTGTACCCACACCCAGTTCTGTCATGTCCTGACTTCCCTCTCATTGTATTTACTTTGAATCTTTTCTCTCTTATCTTATTGAGGGGCATTTAAGTTGTTGGTTTTTTATTGTTCCCAGTGTTTCTATTCTCTGAGGTTTATACCTAGAGTGGAATTGCTGAATCATAGAAGAGGTACATCTGCAGTTTCACCAAATATTTCCAAATTGCTCTGCAAAGAGACTGTACCAATTTACATTCCCACCAGCAGTTAGAGGTCCCAGTGTTCTACATCCCATCCAATACTTGAAATTGCCTGACTTCATAATTTGGCTCAATCGTTTATGTGAAATAATATCTCATTGTATGAACTTTTTTTTTGGTTGTTCATTTGTTTTTTGGCTGTTTGGATTTCTCCTTCTGCATATTGTCAGTTCGTATCCCTTGCCTATTTTTAAAATCAGGTTGTCGTTTCCTTATTGACTTGAAGGAGTCCTGTGTATGTGTGTAGACAGCCTCGTCATCTGTATTGCAGATACTTTATCTCAGCGTCTTTAAGTGTTCAGACTTTTTAATTTTAACGTAGTTCATGTAATCACTTTTTAAGAAATAGTTTGTGATTTTTGAGGTCTTACTTAAAAAGTTTCTTACTCCCTCCTGTATTTTAATCATTTTAAATTTTGATTTTCACCTAGAATTAATTTTTATGCATAATATGGGTGTGGATCGTATTTTTTTTTCCATGTTTAACCACTTATTGAAAGTCCATTCTGTACTCACCAATGTCACTTCTCAAAAATTGAGTTTCCATATATGTATGGGTCTGTTCTTAAGATACTTTTACATTTCATGAATTTTATATTTCACATCAGATTATTGATGTAATCAATGATTGTATCATGATGGCACCAAAGTCAAGAGGGGAATTTGGAAACTGGTTTCTCTCTTTCTATTTACAAGTCTATAATGGAAATAATAATATAGTCCAGTGGCCTACGAGCCAGGAGACTTTGGACAAGTCACCTCACTCTGTAGGGCTCATCTTCAATGCGTGTAAAATGACAGAGTTCTTCTCTTAACCTTTTTTGGTCCATGACCCCTTTGAGTATCTAATTAAAATCACAGGTCCTTTCCCAGAAGAATATATATAAACACATAATTTTGGGGGTGCCTGGGTGACTCAGTCAGTTAAGCGTTCAACATCAGTCAGCTCAGGTCATAATCTCACAGTCCTTGGATTCGAGCCCCGCGTCAGGCTTTGTGCTGACAGCTCAGAGCCCTGGAGCCTGCTTCAGATTCTGTGTCTCCCTCTCTCTATGCCCCTTCCCCTGCTCACTTGCGCGCGCGCGCGCTTTCTCTCAAAAAGTAAATGAACATTAAAAAATTTTAAACACATAATTTTGTGTGTCATTTCAGTATGTATAATTGTGTATAATTCCACTGAAATAGGGCCCCCACAGCTCTAGTGGTCTATGATTCTACACATAAATTGGAACATTGAAACATAGCTTTATCATTTTGCTTTTAAACAAAAAGAAATTTCTTTTTTATTCTGTTTATTTATTTTGAGAGAGAGCACGCATGTGGGAGGGACAGAGAGAGAGAGAGAGAGAGAATCCTAAGGAGACTGTACCATCCGCACAGAGCCCAATCAATGCAGGGCTCAACCGCACAAACCATGAGATCATGACCTGAGCCAAAAATCAAACCTAGTGACCCTAGGCACCCAGGTGCCCCTGCAAATGTCATTTTCAGATGGGTCTTCTCAGCTGCAGACATTAGTGGCATTTGTCTTTAGCTTCAGCAGCTAAAGGATGTGCTCATTGATAATGTATATAAATAAGAGTTGTGAGTGGGCTGTGTTCAGGAGAGTCCCTGAAAGCATCCTAGTCAGTCCTCAGCGGTCTGTTCTGAATGTGATCATTTCTTATATTGTCTATTGACTTCACACCAAATAAACATCCGTCCCCAGCATGGTCAGCCTCACTGTAGTCAGAGGTGCCTCCTGGATTGTATGTGTGCCTGCAGGGCTGTTTGCCTCCTTGGTGCTCTTACATCATAGGCACTCAAAGTGCAGGTAACTCCTTGGAGCAAATAAATTCATCAAGGTCATTTTATCCATCAGCTTTCCCTCACTGGGGTGCTGGAATTGAGGCTCTTCCTTAATGCGCTCAGTGCTGCCTTCCAGAGGATTTCATGAGTAACGGAAGCCAGTTGCTCTGATCTGTCCTGATCTGCTGAGACAACCCCGGGATCCCAGAGGAGAATCCCATTTCTTGATGGATCTAGACCGTTTGAGTCAACCACAGAGTTAAACAAAACCTCAATTTTAGAAGAAATCTAGTATCTTAAGCATCTTAGCAAAATTATGTCGCATTGGTCATTTACATTCCTCATATTCTAGACTGATGCAGCGTTCATAAAACCTAACAGACGAGTGAAGGCAAGACCTTTGCAGGCTGCCTCGTGCCCTGTATCGGATTATATGGACTCTATTCTCTTAACCGCTGTCTCCTTTACTTTATAGTGGATCTGATTGGTGGCTACAACATTGGCACCATCAGCCATGAGAGCCGTGTGGATTGGCTAGAACTTAATGAAACTGGACACAAGCTTCTCTTCAGAGACCGGAAACTTCGTGTGAGGAGGTTTACTAAGGCCTTAACCATTGTGTGATCCATAGAGATGTAGTACCGCCTACCACCAGGAGTTGTGGGAGGCTGGTTGGGACATAATTTCTTGGTGCTATGCCATTAACATGGCAAAAAGCATAGAAGAATCAAATTACGTCTGCTATCATAGCCCATCCTGTATTACCCTTGAGATGGTATCATGATGGCACCAAAGTCAAGAGGGGAATTTGGGAGCTGGTTTCTCTCTTCACTGTTTACACAAGTCTAATAATGTCCTCATGAAACTGCCTCACCCCTGCAATGCTGGCTGACCTTTACCCACGTCTCCTGCAGTGGTTTTCAGCTACTCTTACCTGGCAGCAGTGAAGCTGGTTCAAGGACAGTTTCCCCTCAGCCCCTTATTGACTCTAACCTCAATATGGTGCCACCAAAGAGTTCAACCTCCAGGGCAAAGAGACTATCTGGTGATTTTTCATTTCATTTTCATTATGATGTGAAAGCCACGCTGCAAATATCCAGACCATTCAATTTGCCTGGTGGCCTCACTTTTGTGCCCCAGTCTGGCAACTGTGACCCAGAACTACTCTTAAGACTGAAAGTCTAACCTTCGCCTAACTTAAATTTCTGGGTGTAGATCGTTACTTGTTTGGTCATCTCTTACTTGCCAGAGTCATGATGTACCAAGTCAACATAAACATCAAGGGTAGCAGATTAGAAAGCTTTGAAATTCAGAACGTACCTGATTGGTGGGTTAGTTCACCATGTTTCACCATTAGGGAAATGGTCAAGGTCAGAAGATACCCCATATCCCCTTCCCCTTCTAATTGTGTTGTCTACCTCTTTCTCCCTCAGTTACATCTATATGATATTGAAGGCTGCTCTAAGACAATGATCCTCAACTTCTGCTCCTACGTGCAATGGGTCCCAGGAAGTGATGTGCTGGTAGCTCAGAACCGAAACACCTTGTGTGTGTGGTACAACATTGAGGCACCTGAGAGGGTCACCATGTCCTCTATTAGGGTATGTCGACACCAGGACACCTCAGGCATAGTGTCACACTGACTGATTAGAGCCCTGAGGAAGCTCCAAAGGCTATTTGGTTTTCTTTGGCCCACCCCGCCCCCCATAATCACTGTGATAGAGTTGGCAAGTAAAGCTTAGATTTTCCCACAGCGGGCCAGGCCCCAGAACCATCCTAGTTCAAATTCCTGACATTATATTAAGTCCTTGGAGTATGGGTCTCTATCACAGTGGCCCTGGGAATTCACCAGGCCATAATGAGGAGTTCTCTTAAGCTGGAAAATAATACCTGCCCAATAGAGGGGCAGTTCTGGGGCAGTTCCTGTGTGCTGATTCTCTGTTGTAAGCCAAGCAGAGCTCCCTTCTTATCAGACTGAAGACCAGCCCCTCCCTCCTACCCCACCAGCACCACACACATGCTGGTGGTGTCCCAGCGCCTGCGAGGAACCTGTGAAAACCAAGGAGGCTATAGGGTGACCGGTGTGGGTATGGACAGAGCACTCTTTTGTTCTTTTTTCTCCTTTCTTGCCATTTTACACTAATTAAGTGTGGGTTTTTGGGGTTGTTTTGTCCTTTTTTAAACACTTGTTTTTCACTTTTTTGCTTTGGAGGTAATACATTTTATTCCTGTGGTGGTTACCCTTAAAAGTTTACCGAATACCTAGTAGTCTAAAGTTATCTAGCATCTAAACCTCCCTGCAAATAATACAGTGACCTGAACTTTGATTACCTCCCCTCTGCCATTGTTATCCAGTATTTTGTCATCCGCAAAGTTAGACATTATTCTTTTACACAGCCAGAATTTGTTTAGATTTACCATCATGGCACCAGTTTCTCTGTTTACTTTTTTCTTCTTTTTTGTTTTTTTTTTCCAGTTTACTTTTTCTATTGCATTGCTGATCTTCCCTCTGGAGTTATTTTTCTTCTTGAAAGAAAGTGTTCTTAAGAAAAATGATCAGTTTCTAGAATCTACTGAAATGTAATTATCTGAAATTTTTTTAAGTTTATTTATTTTGAGAGAGAGCAAGAGAGAGTGCTCTGCACTGTCAGCGCAAAGCCTGATGCAGGGCTCAAACTCCTGAACCATGAGATCATGACCTGAGCTGAAGTCAACTGACTGAGCCACCCAGGGGCCCCTGAATTTTTTTTTTTTTTAAATAGGCTTCACACCCAGCATGGAGTCCAACACAGGGCTTGAACTCAGACCCTGACATCAAGACCTGATCTGAGATCAAGAGTTGGATGCTTGACACGTTGAACCACCCAGGCAACCCTATCTGAAAATGTTTTTATTTGGCCTGTTCTTGAAAAATACTCGGACTTAGTACCCGATTCTAGATTGATAGTTGGTTTTTCTTAGCCTGTTGCAAATACCATCCCATTGACTAATTTCCTTTCTTCTGACAAGTTTATTAACAACCCTTTCTGTCTTTTCTCTCTTGTTGCTTTTCAAGTCTTCTCTTTCTTCAGTGTTCTTTTTTTTAATGTTTTTATTTATTTCTAGGAGAGAGAGAGAGACAGCGTGAGCAGGGGAGGGTCAGAGAGAGAGGGAGTCACAGACTGAAACAGGCTCCAGGCTCTGAGCTGGCAGTCAGCACAGAGCCCGACGCGGGGCTCAAACCCACGAACCGCGAGATCATGACCTAAGCGAAAGTCAGACGCTTAACCGACTAAGCCACCCAGGCGCCCCTTTCTTCAGTGTTCTAAAGTTTCACTACAGTGTCTCAATATAAATTTCCTTTTACTTACCCTGCTTTGTGTATTTGTGCGGTATGTGGTATATTTGTGAGTATGCATATTTTCATCAGGCTTGGTATTTTCTCGTCCATGATCTCTTCAAACATTGCTTTTTTTTCTCGCGCCGTCTAGTCTTGCCCTCAGACTCGTTCAGTTTCTTTTCCTGTCTTTGTGCCTCTGTAACCTCTCCTTTATTTTCCTTTCTCCTTCTCACTCCACGCTATGTTCCTGATTATTTCTTAAGATAAATCTTTCAGGGGTGCCTGAATGGCTCAGTCAGTTAAGCATCCTACTCTTGATTTCAGCTAAGGTCATGATCTCACAGTTTTGTGGGTTCGAGCCCCAGTCGGGTTCTGTGCTGACAGCTTGGGATCTCTCTTTGCCCCTATCCTGCTCACACTCTCTCTCTCTCCCCCAAATAAATAAACTTAAAAAAAATTAATCTTTCAGTTCAGTAATTCACTTTCATCATTGTCTAGTCTGCTATTTAAACCACCCATTGAGGTTTTTCTTTACTTCAAATATTAAGTTTTTCATAAGGTTTTATTTGGTTCTTTCTCCAGTCTGCCTGACCATTTTTTTTTTTAGTATATGCTCTACCAGAGCTAGCACAACCTGGCCATTTTTTTTTATTTTTTTTTTAAATGTTTTATTTATTTCTAGGAGAGAGAGAGAGAGAGACAGCGTGAGCAGGGGAGGGTCAGAGAGAGAGGGAGTCACAGACTGAAACAGGCTCCAGGCTCTGAGCTGGCTGTCAGCACAGAGCCCGACGCGGGGCTCGAACCCACGAACCGCGAGATCATGACCTAAGTGAAAGTCGGACGCTTAACCGACTAAGCCACCCAGGCGCCCCACAACCTGGCCATTTTTGATAGCCTCTTGTTTCTTGCTTAATTTATAATTTCATCTCTTAGGTCATTAAACGTTTTACACTTATTTTATATTCCATAACTGTTTTTCTTCATAACTGTTACTTTTAAGATAAAGCACAGATGCTTTATTTTTTTTTTTTTAATGTTTTATTTATTTCTAGGAGAGAGAGAGAGAGAGACAGCGTGAGCAGGGGAGGGTCAGAGAGAGAGGGAGTCACAGACTGAAACAGGCTCCAGGCTCTGAGCTGGCAGTCAGCACAGACCCCGACGCGGGGCTCGAACCCACGAACCGCGAGATCATGACCTAAGCGAAAGTCGGACGCTTAACCGACTAAGCCACCCAGGCGCCCCCATAACTGTTACTTTTAAAAATTGTTTCAAGGTTTTAAAATTTTTATTTATTTTGAGAGAGAGTGTGCATGCCCATGAGTGGGGGAGGGGCAGAGAGAATCCCAAGCAGGCTCCATGCTGTCAACGCAAAACCTGATTCAAGGCTTGAACCCACAAACCACAAGATCATGACCTGAGCCAAAGTTGGATGCTTAACCAACTGAACCACCCAGGCGCCCCGTTATAACTATTATTTTTATTACCAGAAATGCTTGGAGGTCCAAAACTGGTGTAGTTCCTGTTTCCTCCTATACAGTGGTTAACTTCTATTTTGGTACTTTTTTTCTTGTGAGCTCATGTTATATTGAATATAAACTTTTAGAATTTCAAGGGCCTAAAATGGATTTGTTTTCCTGCAGAGATGATTTGTTTGCTTCCACAAGAATTAGGCATATTAATGACTTTTGTTCCCTTTACTGAAGAGAGGCTCCCAGTTTTCATGAGGGATTCTCAGATTCAGCCTCCCTGGCTTGCTGGAGGACCCATGATTTATTCTCTCCAGAAGTGTGTGCCTTCAGGGCAGCCATACCCTTTCACTTGCTCAACTTCTGTTTTGTGCTGCTCAGGCTTTAGCTTACTGATCTCTTTCTTTTCTTTCCTCTTCTTTCTGTTCTTCCTTTTCTTCCCTTTGCTCCCTCCCTTCTCTCTGTTCTCTCCCCTCTGTTCCCTTCCTCCCTCCCTTCCTTCCTTCCTTCCTGAGATGGGGTAGGAAGCACGCCTAGTGATTTCTTCAGGTGAACTCAGCAACAAATGGATTATAAAGTATGTCCCAGGTTGAAGTTATATTTTAACAGGAGGACTCTTAAGCTAGAAGCAGAAGGGGATGTACACTTTGTCAGTTTACCTCCAGGCTGGCCCAGCTATGAGTGTACTTTAACCCAAGGATATTACCATAGATAAGGAATTTTTACCTGCTTGGAAGAAACTAAATATTAGGCAAACAAGGGCCACTGTAATTCCCTCAACGTGTGAGCACTAGGGGGTTGGGTAAGGGTGGGTCTGTTATGCAGTGGAGGCAGTGGAAACACTAACCTGGAATTCGCCGGGGGGGTGGGGGCATTGAAATTTTACAGGGTGACATCATAGGCCTGGAGCGGGGCGGGGGGAAGACTGAGGTGATGGTGACCGAAGGTGTGACTACAGTCGCCTACACGCTGGATGAGGGCCTGATCGAGTTTGGAACAGCCATTGATGACGGCAACTACACCCGGTGAGGGGCTGGGCTGATCACCCAGGAGGTGGTGGGAGAAGCCAGTTCCGAGGCCGGAGGATTTGGGATGGGCCGTAAAACTGGCCACATCTAAAAAGAACCTGGTGGGAGGAGATTAGACAAAAAGGCCAAACAGTTGCCTGACTCTCCCTGCCCTTTCCCCCAGCCCCCCTCACCAGTCTTCCTCCGCGTCCTGATGACCCTGGACTGTTGCTTTGCTTCCTTCTCTCTTCAGGGCAACAGCCTTCTTGGAGACTCTGGAAATGACCCCAGAAACAGAGGCAATGTGGAAAACCCTGAGCAAACTGGCACTAGAGGCAAGGCAGCTCCACATTGCCGAAAGGTGAGGTAGACCAGAACGGAGGTGCTGGGCAGCCAGGAAGGATGACAGTGGGTTGTGCCAGCATCATAGAACCCTTCCATGTCGTTATTCCAAACATTCTTCCATCCTGGGTTCTAAGAGTATGTCTTTTACTGTTTTGCTTCCCCTTTGTATAACTAGCTTCCCCTTCAGAGCTTTGACATCCATATCCTCCGATCCATGCTTCACTGTGTATTTCCAAACGTGGATTAGGAGTGTAGTTAGTAGGACAGACTTGGGTCTCCAGACTTTGAGTTGTCTTGGCTCCATTTCCCAGCCTATATAACCTTCGGTTCAGCTAAGCTTTCCAAGCCTTGGTTTCTCAATTTCCTATATGTAAAATGGGGGTAATAATAGTTTACCTCATAGAGCAGTAAAGAAGAACCATGGTGGCAGTGAAGAAAGTAAGAGAATCTGTGCAGAGTACACATTAAACGTCTGTAGCTGCCATTTTGTGTGGGAGCCCTGTGTCCCTTCTTTCCCATACCTCTACAGCTAGACTGCCAGCGAGTCCCAGGGGCTCTGACTCGGCATCTTCAGAACCTATCCTGGATCTCTCACTGTCCAGCTCTACTGTCTCCACCCTAAAACAGATCACACCTCTCCTACTTGCATTGTCACAGACGCCTCTTAACTAGTCTCACCAATACTGTTCTTCTACACCTACTGTCCATTCGTCCTGTGATAGCTGAGCTGACTTTTTAAACCATAAATTAGATTATGTCTTTTTTTTTTTTTGCTCAGAACCTTCCAGTTGTACTTAGTATAAGACCCATACTCCTTGCCATGTCCTAAAGGCCCACAGTATTTGGCTTCTGCTTCCTTCTCATACCAGGTACCTATTTGCTCATTAGTCCCCAGCCACACTGGCATCCTTTGGGCGCTGTTCGCACACTGAACTCATTCCGGCCATAGCACCTTTCCACTCGCTGTTCCCTCTGCCTGGAATAATTTTTCCCCATCTCACCATGACTGACTTTTTCCTCATATGTAGGTCTCCGCTCAAATGTTGGCTTCCCGGGCCTTCTCTGACTATCAGCTTAAGTGTCTATATGTAATGTCACACTGTTTTATTTTCTTTTTCATTCTCTGAAATATCTTTGTTTGCTAATTATTTGTTTCCACTAGAAACTAAATTCCCTGAGAGTAAGGCCCTCATCTGTCTTAACCCCCTTATGTCTCTAGTGGCAAAAACATTGTCTGGCGCATAATCGATGCTCAGTATATATCTTCTGAGCCAGTGAATTCATGATGATCCTGTACTAATACCGCTTATTACCATTATTGCTTCCATACTACAGGTGCTTTTCTGCCTTGGGCCATGTAGCAAAAGCTCGATTCCTGCATGAGACCAATGAGATTGCAGATCAAGTGTCTCAGGAATATGCAAGTATCATCCTTCTGAATCATTCAGTGTCTCAAGCTGAGATTTCTCTTCATGCGCAGCACCCTGATCCCTAGCCTTCTAGCCATGGCCCTTTTCCTCAGTTCTGCCCATCCTGCCTCCACCCTCAAGTCGGACCACTCCGGAATTGCTTGCCAGACCACATCCACCAAGCCCCGTGAAGCTTTTCAGCTTCTAAACCTTTTAGCTTCCTCATCTCTCTAGCCTTCCTGTCTAGGCTCACGCAGACAGAATGGCTCCCGCAGCAGCAGAAAAACCGGAACCTTCTTCCTCCCCACAGGGTGGAGAAGGAACAGACTTTTACCAGGTCAGAGCACGCCTAGCCATGCTGGAGAAGAACTACAAGCTGGCTGAAATGATCTTCTTGGAACAGGTGATGGGGAGAAGGGGGACCAGACTGAGAAGGGGACCCCCCCCCCCAGGGTACAGGGGAAGCAAAGCAAACTGAGGGAAGAGCACTGGGGGAGAACACTTAGAAAGGTTTATACACTTAGGTGCTTACTTATCCGTCTGCATTAGTCTTACAGTTATGTCTTTCTTTCCTCAGCTGTCTGCCATCTCCCCCTCTGCCCCAGAGCCTGTCCTGGCAATTCTAGCACACAGAGGTAGATCCAGATTTGTGGGGCCTGAAGCTTACACAATTGGAGGAGCCCTCTTTAGAAAAGATGCCTTGGAATGGGGGCTCTGCAAATACAGTGCCCTGAGGCGCAAGCTTCTCTGTTTCATAATAAATCCACCTCTGCGTGTGCATAAGTAAAGGATGAGGCTTTTAGTCCACGCTCCCTGGCACCTTAGCCAGCCTGAGGACAGCCTTCTGATTTCTGATCCTCATATCTTCCTGGTGTCCCTCTTTCCTCTGCCCCGCTCCCCCTAGAATGCTGTTGAGGAGGCCATGGACATGTACCAGGAGCTGCACCGTTGGGATGAGTGTATCGCAGTGGCTCAGGCCAAGGTACTACCAGCTCTGGCTTCTCCACAGCGCTCACAACTCAGTTCACCAATATCAGAAACCTCTTGTCAAGGAGGCTATAGGAACTGGAACAAGTTTGGGGCTGGCGGTTAGGACATGGTGACCGGGAGGACTTCCGTTGTCACAGTGGGATTGGAGAAGCGTGGGAAGCAGCAGGGCAGGAAGGAGGGTTGTGACTCCCCTTGCCTCTCTGCTGCATGTCCAGGGGCACCCAGCCCTGGAGAAGCTGCGCCGGAGTTACTACCAGTGGCTGATGGACACTCAGCAGGAGGAGCGAGCAGGTGAACTACAGGAGAGCCAAGGGGATGGCCTAGCAGCCATCAGCCTCTACCTCAAAGCTGGGCTCCCTGCCAAAGCGGCTCGACTGGTGCTGACCCGGGAGGAGCTGTTAGCCAACACGGAGCTGGTAGAACACATCTCTGCAGCCCTTATCAAAGGGGAACTGTATGAAAGGGTATGGCTGGCTTCCCATTCCTGTCTCTTGCCTCCGAGGCCCAGTGCCCCCTCCTACCCAAGGAGTCCTGAGTGCATCATCCTCTGTGACTGGTTGCAGATTCTCCTCCTTTGGGGGCTGATACTTGATTCTTTGGGTGGTAGGGCTATCGTTGTAGTAATGTGGTGTGTGTTACTAGGCAGGTGATCTCTTTGAGAAGATTCGAAATCCACAGCGGGCCCTGGAGTGCTACTGTAAAGGCAATGCGTTCATGAAAGGTACTACCACCGACATCCCAGTCTTCACTGGCTCTTACAGCTCTTACAGACTCTTGCTCAAACGGTCCCCTGGCACCTATTTTGTGCATCTGTTCAGGTTGATCGGCTCAGTTCTCCATTCCTCCACTTCACCTATATTCCACACTCCGTTTCCCTGCCTTTTTCTGAGTGCCACCCCTGAAAGTCTTAGCTGAGCACCTTCTCTGTTTCTGACAGCGGTGGAGCTGGCTCGATTGGCATTCCCAGCGGAAGTGGTGCGCCTGGAAGAGGCGTGGGGGGATCACTTGGTGCAGCAGAAGCAGCTTGATGCAGCCATTAATCACTACATTGAAGCCAGGTATGGGGGTGCCAGGTGATGGGGCAGGTAAGGGCACTCAGGCCTAGAAGAAGAGAGATCGCCAAGTGTAGGTTGGAATATGCTTGAGGTGTCTCCCTGCCTCCATCTGTCTTACTCTTTTCTCTTACATACATATGCCTTTCCCAACGATGCCAGGTGCTCCATTAAGGCAATTGAGGCTGCCCTGGGTGCCCGCCAGTGGAAGAAGGCAATTTATATATTAGACCTACAGGACCGGAACACTACGTCCAAATACTATCCCCGCGTGGCCCAGCACTATGCATCTCTGCAGGAATATGAGGTGAAGAGGAGGCCCTTTCTGCAGCCTGAGGCAACGCAGCACAGGATTAACAAGGAGAAAACCTAGAGCAGGAAGTGGGGGCCACCTCACCACATCCTTCTTTTTGGGTCCCAGGAGCATCAGCCACCCTGAGTGGGAGGAAGGCGGTTTACTGCCGTCCCTTCATTCCATTGTGACACAGACCCCTCCCCCAGATACATAAAGCTTGTGTACAGCTCTCTTCCTGCGCTAGCATGAATGATTCTTCATGGCCAACTCCATCACAGTTAGGTTGTAGAGTTGCCTTACGTTGCAGAAATGGGAGACCCTCTTATTTATTTTTTTTAATGTTTATTCATTTAAAAAATGAGAGAGAAAGAGCAGGGGAGGGGCAGAAAGAGAGGAGAGAGAGAATTCCAAGCAGGCTCCGCGCTGGGAGCACAGAGCCCGATGCGGGGCTCAGCTCACAAACCATGAGATCATGACCACAGCTGAAATCAAGAGTTAGATGCTTAACGGACTGAGCATTTTTAAGCTCCCATTTTCCCCATTCTGGTTTGGGCTAGTCTTTTTTTTTTCCAAAACCATAGAAGGAGTGGGACCCCCATCGTCATCTTTTCTTCTCTGTTATTATACAATAGCGGTATCCCCAGCTCTCCTCCATCCCAGCCGAGGTTTGTTCTTTCCTTCCTTCGCAGGCTGCTTTAACTCTGTTGCTCTCTGCCTTTTGTATCTACCTCTCTCGAACGCAGATTGCTGAGGAGCTCTACATTAAAGGAGACCGGACAAAAGATGCAATCGACATGTACACTCAGGCTGGCCGCTGGGAGCAAGCCCACAAGGTAGAGGGTGGGGTAGAGGTCATCAGAGAATCCCACCTCTTGGCATCTGTTGCCACTTGCTTTGGTCTCTGATCTCCCCGCCTTCACTGGGTTCCCTGAAAGCTGAGAAAGAGTCCCAGAATAAAGTCTGGGGAGCCTTGATCCCCAGCCACAGGCAAAGGCAAGGATGAAGAGGCCTGGGTTCCCAAGCCTGTAATTGTGATGGGCATGATGGGCTTGGGAGCTGGGGCCTCTGAAACACCACTCCCCAAGCTCTAGTGACAGATGCGGCTTTGGTTTTGCGTCTGCTCCCTGAACCCGGTGGATACAGTGGGAATATGGGAATGGGGATGGATGCCCCCAGCACAGGGCATTCCTGACCCTTCTGCCTGAGCAGAATATAGTTCTTTGTGCCTTGTGGACTTGGAGTTCCCTGGACTTAGTAGGAAAGCGACAGTAATCAAACTCCTGTGGTTGTTGGGAAAGTTCCAAGTTCCTGAGAAGACTGGTTGCCCCAGGGGCCGGCTTCCCGGGCTGCTCCACATACCCTGTGCTTCCCTTGGAAACCGGCCCCGGAGGCTACTCTGGCTCTGTGTGTCTGCACAGCTGGCAATGAAGTGCATGAGACCAGAAGACGTGTCCGTGCTGTACATCACCCAGGCTCAGGAGATGGAGAAGCAGGGCAAGTACCGTGAGGCCGAAAGGTGAGCTGCGGCCCCAGAGGGGATGTGGAGGGAGGCTTCGGGGCTGCAGGGAGGAAGGAGTCTGAGGAAGAATGCCCTCTGCCTAGAAGGCAGTGACAGGATCTCTCGGGAGTGACTGTGGCTGCAGGAATCTGGGTGTAGGAGGTCCCAGGTGTATCTCCCATCCCCAGGCTCTACGTGACAGTGGAAGAGCCTGATCTTGCCATTACCATGTTCAAAAAGCACAAGTTGTATGATGATATGATCCGCCTGGTAGGGAAGCACCATCCAGATCTCCTCAGTGACACACACCTCCACCTGGGCAAGGTGAGCCCTCCTCGTGTCTCTGCCCCTATCTCCCCCACACAGGCTCCATGTCGCCCTCTCTCTGTCCTGACGTACCTTTCCGCAGGAGCTGGAGGCTGAAGGCCGACTGCAGGAGGCTGAGTATCACTACCTCGAGGCTCAGGAGTGGAAGGCAACAGTGAACATGTACCGCTCCAACGGGCTTTGGGAGGAGGCCTACCGGGTAAGGAGGCCAGTTCCCACTGGGGACGTCCACCCCTCTTTCCTACTCAAGTGACTAGTTCTGAACTAGTCACGGGGATCTTTGAAAAATGTCCACACCTGTAGGCGAAATTTCACATATGAGAAGGGTTTGTAGGTTACCTAAAATTCATCCTTGGACCGTAAGCAGGTTAATAGACCCTGAAACGTAGCCCTCTCCCCGTTGTTCTGGTAGAAATACCTGGTCCTGGTGAAAGCTGAAGTCAGGGCAGAGGTGAGAAGGGAGCAGCCGTGTGTCTCTTGCCTGGGAGGGTTGCCAAGTGGCTTTGCTTCACAGGTGGCCAAGGCTCACGGAAGCGCTAATGCGCACAAACACGTGGCCTATCTGTGGGCAAAGAGCCTGGGAGGAGAGTCTGCAGTCAGACTGCTTAATAAGCTGGGACTCCTGGAAGCTGCCATTGACCACGCCGCTGACAACTGGTGAGGCCCCGAGTCTTCTCCCCGCTGACCCCTTCCAGTCAGAGCCTCCGTATAGACAAGAAAAATTGCTGTATAACTGAGAAGCATTTCTAAAAACTGAGGCGAGAGCGAAGATAGCCTTGGTAGAACTTGATGGAGAGGCGAGAATGAACTAGTAGCTCTGCTCCTATTGCCTGGGAGCTCAGACGAGTGTTTGTTTAGCTGTTCTAAACGTGGGGCTCAATCTCACAACCCGGAGATCCAGAGTCTCTCACTCTACTGACTGAGCCAGCCAGGTGCCCCAGAGAGAACAGCTTTTAAAGCTAAAGTGCACTAAGCCAGGAACTTACTTCTGAGTCATGGAAGTGTGATTCTATTAAATGCAAAAAGCTTTTCTCAAGCACCTGTTACGGAAAACCAGTGATAATCCTGCATCGAATCAGATTGCTGAGGGCAGTCAAACTCATTCTTGAGAGACTATTTTTCTGCTAATGTAGTCGTGGTTCAGGAGGAGGTGGTGGGAGAAAGAGGAGCCCTTGCTACCCTGGCAGCTGTCGTGCTGTGAGGCTCACTCACATCCCCTGCCTCGTGCCGACCCCCTGCTTCTAACATCAGCTGGTCTTGGGAGGCACAGGCTTTTCCAAGTGTCTCCTGATCCGCGTCTTCCTTTACATTTCTCTGTGCTTCTCTATCCCTTCGTACAGATTCCCTTTCTTCATTTGTCCTTTTTCCTCCCCCATCCTCGCCCTTTCTGTTTTCTTTTGCCCTGTTTCTCTTTTTCTCTTATAAAATGAAGTATTAAGTAGGCAGCCCTTATTTGAACCTTCCATTTCAGCTCCTTTGAATTTGCTTTTGAACTCTCTCGGCTAGCCCTCAAGCACAAAACCCCTGAGATTCATCTCCGATACGCTATGTACCTGGAGGATGAGGTATGGATGTGATCCCTCTCCTTTAGTTTTGACCCTGACCTCCTCCCCTCTCACAGCTGCCTGTGATGGCAATCTGCTTCTCATAATGTATGGCTGCCCTTCTTTCCCTATAGGGTAAATTTGAAGAGGCTGAAGCTGAATTCATCAGGGCTGGTAAACCCAAGGAAGCAGTCCTCATGTGAGTTACCCCATAAATTCCTTAATCCTGACCTCTCGGGTGCAGCCACAGGACCCTGCATGGTCCCCTTCACCTTCATCTGAACCTAGTACCAGTAAATCTTATATCCTCCCTTCAGTGACATGGCTGTTTGCCTCCCACTGTTGAGGACTCAGTCCTACACTTAGCCTCTCCTGTGTCCTCATCTGGGAGCAGGTTTGTCCATAACCAGGATTGGGAGGCAGCTCAGCGTGTGGCCGAGGCCCACGATCCAGACAGCGTCGCCGAGGTGCTCGTGGGGCAGGCCCGGGGGGCCCTGGAGGAGAAGGACTTTCAGAAAGCAGAAGGGCTGCTGCTTCGGGCCCAGAGACCGGGCCTGGCCCTCAATTATTATAAGGTGGGGCACCGGATTCAGAGCCATGAGGGAAGGAGAGAGTACTACGCTGACCCCGGCTACTAGGAGAGATCCAGGAAGTTAGCACTGGGGTGGGGAGGCAGAAGGAGACGAGGAGGAGATGAGGAGAAGAGAGGTCCAAGGACCCAGGGATCAGTGGCCCATAGCACCCGTGTGGCAGTGGGAAGCTGTCATGCCTGCCTCTGCTTCCCTGATACCCGGAAATCTGAGCAGGAGGCTGGATTATGGAGCGATGCCCTACGGATCTGCAAGGATTATATGCCAGGCCAACTGGAGGCTCTGCAGGAAGAGTATGAGCGGGAAGTTACCAAGAAGGGGGCCAGGTACGAAGGCAGGAGGCAGCAAGTGTCAGCAGGGCTGGAGGGTGGGCCACACAGTGTGCACACGATAGGCCACCCTGCCCGTCCTGTTCCCCATCGTGTGTATTCTCATCTCGTCAGGGGTGTGGAGGGGCTGGTGGAACAAGCTCGACACTGGGAGCAGGCTGGAGAGTATAGCCGTGCAGTCGACTGCTACCTCAAGGTGCGGGACTCAGGAAGCAGCAGCCTGGTGGAAAAGTGCTGGTTGAAGGTGAGGCCTGCGACACCCTTCCTGGCCCTCCGCTTCCCGGGCCGCCCTCACACCCAGCGTTCCCCCTCAGACGTCCCTCTTGTTCCTCCCGTGCCTTTCGTTTTTATTCAAGCAGCAGAGATCTGAGTGCTTATGAGACACTAGAGCTATGAAGGCTGTAAAAGGGGGGTTCTAAGGCAGAACCCTAATGGCCGGAAATTGGGGGAAGTTAGACTAATGTGGCTCCATTAATTGTGTATCTCAGTGAAGACTTAAAGGGTGCAGTGCAGGTTGGGGTTCACAGAAGGGTGGGATCTCTGGGCTGGAGGAGTCAGGGAGGTTTTGTGAGGGAGGATGGAGGCCATGAAGAAAGCAGAGGCTCCTCCTCTACCTAGCAGCTCCTGAAAAGAAGCATCTAGCAGATTAAGTCAAGCCAGTATGTTCCATCAACTCTAAAACATATATATATATAATCACATTTTAATATCTTAGAAATTGGGATACTTGTGAAGTTTTAAATGACGCATCTTAGATTCAGAGAAGTTGTAAGTGGGGTGAGATTGATCAGCTTCCTAAATAACATATTGGTGTAATGATGCCCCTGCAGAATTTCCCTCTGGTTTCTGAGGACTTGTAATTGAATAGCCCCTAGAACTTGGCGGGGGGGTGGGGGTGGAGAGTAGAAAGGACTGATGGTTGGTTATGCAGAATTTAGCAGATTTAATCAGCAAGTGTTTTTTAAACACCTGTTATATTTTACTCTGGAGCACTGTTTGTTGGCATCTGTGCATGGCTATATCTTCTGCAAACTAGCTTCAAAAGTTTTGAAGGGTTTGGCAGATGAAGAAAGTGAGGCACGTACAGGTAGGGGAAAGACCAGAAGGACTTGCATAGACTGTAGCTAAAACTGGCCCATGTACATGGAAATTAAAATCTGGTGAGGATGTTAGCATCACAGTGGAATGGACTAAACTTATAGAATGCCTGGATTTGTAGAATTACTGAGTTTTAGGGTTGGAAGGTGTCTCCAAGATCATCTTAGAGCAGCGCTGTCCAATAGAAATATAATGCAAGTCACGAAAGTTAAGTCACACATGTAAATTTAAAATTTCTTAGTAGCCACACTCAAATAAGTAAAAAGAAGTACAAGAAAATAATTACATTTTACCTAACCAAATATATCTAAACTCATTTCAACATGTAATCAATATTTTATTGATTGCATATATTGTTGATATGTCATTTATTTTATTTATCTCAACTTATTGAGATATTTTACGTTCCTTCTTTCATACTAATTCTTTAAAAACCAATGTGTATTTAAGCTGATAGTACATCTAAGTTGGGACTAGCCACATGTGACTAGTGGCTTCTGTGCTGGACAATACAAATCTGGACCAACCATCACTCTTATGGGTGAAGAAACTGAGGCTTAGAAAAGCCCAGCACAAAGGCAGAATGCCGCCTTTCTCTGTACCTGCACTTACCAAGATTTTGTGACAAAGAACTTGAGAAACCAGTTTGTCGGAGGTGGCAGGACCAAATGCAGTGACCTCAGACGACAAAGGGAGTATGTGACAGAGCAGGAGCTGAGAGGAACAGATAGGTCCACTATCTGGTTTTTTTTTTCTTTTCTTTTTTTAAATAGTTTATTGTCAAGTTAGTTTCCATGTAACTCCCAGTGCTCATCCCAACAAGTGCCCTCCTCCATGCCCATCACCCCCCTTCCCCTCTCCCCCACCCCCATCAGCCCNTATAGATAAACCACATCTTGATCCATTCGTCAGCTGATGGACACTTAGGCTCTTTCCATGTTTTGGCTATTGTTGAGAGTGCTGCTGTGAACATTGGGGTACATGTGCCCCTGTGCATCAGCACTCCTGTATCCCTCGGATTCCTCACCAAACTCCACACACTGTTATTTAAAGGCTCTAAAGGACCGTGAGGCAGGCTTTGCCCAGGAGGGTAGAAGGTGAAGGAAAGTACAGGAGGGACCGTCTACAACTGAAAGGAATAAACAGATCAGGCTGAGGATGCCCAGCGGTATTGGTCTCCCCTACCCATTGTCATCTTCTGTTCAACCCCTCAGGCAGCTGAACTCGCCATCAAGTTTCTGCCTCCCCAGCGCAGTCTGGAAGTAGTTCGGGCTGTGGGACCCCAGCTGATTGGAATCAGAAAGCACAGCGCAGTAAGTAGAGTGCTGGGACCAAAGAGATTCCACAGAGAGGGGTGGGAACAGTACCAGCTACACCCAGAGGGGTGTGGAGGTGGGCTCCTGGAGGGTGTGACATGCAGTTCTGCGGAAACGGGAGGGAAAGATGGTCTCCAAGCCCCATTTTCCCACTGTGCAGGCTGCAGAGCTCTATCTGAACCTGGACTTAGTCAAGGAAGCGATCGATGCTTTCATTGAGGGTGAGGAGTGGAACAAGGCCAAGCGTGTGGCCAAGGAGTTAGATCCCCGGTAAGCTTCTGACCCCTTCTCGGGTCTGACCCCTTCTGGGAAGTTCTCTTTTCACTCCCTTTTGTAAAGAGAGGGAGTTCTCATGGGAAGGGTGTGCATCCCGGGACCATGCAGCGCTAGATCTCTGCACATCTTCACAGGTATGAAGACTATGTGGACCAGAATTATAAAGAGTTTCTCAAGAACCAGGGCAAAGTGGACTCGGTGAGACATGCAGAGAGCTAGCAAGCGGGAGAACGCATGGAGACTCAAGAGATGCTCTCCCTCCTTTCCCTGCGCATGTCATCTCTGTCCTCTTAACTCTTATCTTTTCCACCGATCCCTAGCTGGTGGGTGTGGATGTGGTGGCTGCTTTGGACCTGTACGTGGAGCAGGGCCAGTGGGACAAGTGCATTGAAACGGCCACCAAGCAGGTACTGCTCTTTCTCCCATCCCCTGCTCTTCTAGACATTTTCCCTTGTCTCTACTTGGCCCAGGGCTGTATCTCTCTTACTTCCTCCAAAGCCCAACCACAGAAATCCCTAACCAGCATCAAAGAGTCCGTCTTCCACACTCTTGAAACTGGGGTCAGAGGCCTGGCTGGGCCTGGCTTGCATATGCCTTGGCCTCCTAAACAAATCCACAGCTTCAAGTCACCACCCCACCCTCATTGCCTGGTCTTACTGATCCCAACCTCCCCGTGCTTTTCCTCCATCCCCGGGACAGAACTACAAGATTCTGCACAAGTATGTGGCTTTGTATGCGACTCACCTGATCCGAGAGGGTGGCTATGGCCAGGCACTAGCCCTGTATGTGCAGCACGGAGCCCCTGCTAACCCACAGGTACCAGCCTGCTCTTTGGGGTGAATGTTTCCTCAAGGAAATTGTTACCTTCTCAGAACCACCCATTCCCTCAGGAATGGTCTTCTCGCGTGTGCGCGCGCACACGCACACACACGCGCGCACACATACACACAGCCTGTTTTCCTTTTTGGCCCCACATGCACTTTCTCTTCTGGCTATCCCTTCTCACTCAGCTCTCCTTTCCCCATTCTCCCTAGAACTTCAACATCTACAAAAGGATCTTCATGGACATGGTGAGCTCACCAGGGACCAACAGTGCTGAGGCCTATCACAACTGGGCTGATCTTCGGGATGTGCTCTTCAACTTGGTGAGGAAGTCGGTTCCACAACAGAGTGAGAAAACTACTCCACCTGTCCCTGTCCTCCTGTCTTCTTTTATAACATATACCTTCACCTTCAGATGGTGTACACCTTTGTCCAGGTGGCCATCAGCTGACCACCCCATGGCTCTGGCACTCCTGACCTCCTGACTCAGGCTGTGCTCTTCCTACTCTAGTGTGAAAACCTGGTGAAGTCTAGTGAGGCGAACTCTCCAGCCCATGAGGAGTTTGAGACGATGCTGCTGATTGCTCACTACTATGCCACTCGTTCGGCAGCCCAGAGCGTCAAACAGCTGGTGAGGTGGGGGTAGGGGGGAGCTCTCAGTCTTATAGACACATCTTCACATGTGTGAAGTTGAATGAATTCAAGTTCTGGATTTTCAAGCTTGGTCCACGTCTTACCTACCTTCTCTTGTTTAAAGAAATCTTTTTTTTTTCTTTTTCTTTTTTTTAGAATTTTATTATTTTTTTTTGTTTTTAGCATTTTTTTTTTTTATTATTGAGAAACAGAAAGAGACAGAGCGTGAGCAGGAGAGGGGCAAAGAGAGAGGGAGACACAAAATCCAAAGCAGGCTCCAGGCTCTGAGCTGTCAGCACAGAGCCTGATGTGGGGCTCGAACCCATGAGTGGTGAGATCATGACCTGAGCGAAGTAGGATGCTCAACCAACTGAGCCACCCAGGCGCCCCATAAAGAAGTCTTTAACCCTTGCTAAGATGCTTTTCTTCCTGACTCCTCCCTTGACTTTCTCGGGGCTCTCTGCCCACACAGCTCCACCTTCATTATGCTTAAACATTCAAATCCCACAACTTCTGTATTGATCTCTTACAATATACACATACCTTTGGCTTTCTCTGGATAGTGTACTGTAGATTTATTGTGTGTACCTGAATGATAGAAATCATCTAGGCCTGGTTCTCTTGTGTGTATGAAGAAAAAACAAAACACTAAGACCCAGAACCACTTGAGATCCAGTGCAATTTAATATGGATTATTGGTTTTCTGGTTCTGCCTTAATTATAAGGTCACTGGCCTGGTAGCTCAGTCACTACCATTCCAGGATCATAATGTTTTGACTTTACTCTATAGGAAACTGTGGCTGCCAGGCTTTCTGTTTCGCTCTTACGCCACACCCAGCTATTACCTGCAGACAAGGCCTTCTATGAAGCTGGCACTGCTGCCAAGGTGAGCTGGGACAAGGAAGGGTGTGGCCGAAGAATTAAGGAAATCAAAAGTCAGAAGGTAGACTACCCGTCTGCTCAGGTAGAGCAGAGTGCGGGGCTGATGTTATGGGGGATATCGTTTTCCTGTGACTTCCTGAATTCCTCCCCCTGCATCCTGGAAAAGCAGCATCTGAGCCCAGCTGCTCGCTCCCACTTGCAACTTTTTTCTGCTGCAGGCAGTTGGCTGGGAGAACATGGCATTCATCTTCCTCAACCGCTTTCTGGATCTGACTGATGTGAGCATAGAGTTGTGCCCAGAGGGTGGGAGGTTTGGCCTGTCACAAGCTGCGTCTATCTCATGGTTGCCCACTCTGCCACAGGCAATCGAAGAAGGGACTCTGGATGCCCTTGACCACTCTGACTTTCAAGATACAGACATTCCCTTTGAAGTGCCACTCCCAGCCAAGCAGCATGTACCGGTAAGGATACAAGATTGGAGAACGGGAGGCCTCACTGGTGTTAGGACGTTGTGAATGGAGGACACGTTACTCTGGCCCTGCTAGTCTTTATAACGACCATCAGTTAGCAACATCTTTGGAAGGGCTTCAGCCCTCACTGTTCCTTTAGTGAAAGTAGTAGCAGAGAAAAAAAACTAAGGTGATGACCATGAACCCCATCCAAGAAGGATCACGTATGGGTTAAAGGTGATGCATGGGACAACAGCTTAGTAAAACTTCCCACTCACCGCCTTCCACTTGCTGCTGTGGAGGCTGGTGCTGAGAAGGCTGCTGCCCCCTGTCCTTCCTAGGAGGCTCAGAGAGAAGAGGTTCGAGACTGGGTACTCACAGTCTCAATGGACCAGCGGCTGGAGCAGGTTCTGCCTCGGGATGAGCGCGGTGCCTATGAGGCTTCCCTGCTGGCGGCGAGCACTGGAGTTCGGGCACTGCCCTGCCTCATTACAGGTACAGCACCCTATAGCACCCAGCGTTCTGTGGTGGGTGGAAAGGAGGGGCAAACAGCAGGTTCAAGAGAGTATTCTTCGGGCTCTGTGCTGACAGCTCAGAGTCTGGAGCCTGCTTCAGATTCTGTGTCTCCCTCTCTCTCTCTGCCCCTCCCCTGCTCGTGCTTTGTCTCTCAAAACATAACCATTTAAAAAAAATTTTTTAAGTATTTTACTCTGATTCAGTAAATGTGGCAGAAGAACTTTTTTTTTTTTTTGAGAGAGAGTATGAGCAGGGGAGAAGAGCAGAGGGAGAGGGAGACAGAGAATCTTATACAGGCTCCATGGTCAGCATGGAGCCTGACACGGGGCTCAACCCATGACCCTGGAATCATGACCTGAACCAAAATCAAGAGTCGGGTGCTCAACCAGTTGAGCTGCTCAGGTGTTCCGAACATTCTACTTCCTGCTCCTAAATTGTTCTTTGTTTTCTCCCTCAAATGCCAGTTCATCTTTTTTTCTTCTCCTACAGGATACCCCATTCTGAGGAACAAAATTGAATTTAAGCGGCCAGGGAAGGCAGCTAACAAGGACAACTGGAATAAGTTCCTTATGGCGATCAAGGTTAGAGAGGGAGACTTGAAGGGTCAGGGCAGGGCTAACAGCACTGAAGGAAAATAAGAAACCACTAGAAGGGTGGATGGGAATGTCAGCAGGGCAGGTGCAGGCCCTGAACACTGCTTCCCTTACTAAGATAGGGTTGATTTTCTTAATAGAAGGAATGCTTTTCCTTAGCACTAATGAGTTCCTCCCGTTTTTCTGTTTGTCCACAGACCTCCCACAGCCCAGTGTGCCAGGATGTGCTGAAATTCATTAGTCAGTGGTGTGGAGGGCTACCCAGCACCAGCTTTTCCTTTCAGTAACTGTTAGAACTGGGTTCTCTCCCTCATTAAAGTCTTGTAGATAACAGAGTCCAGACCACTGTGTTCTTCGATCAAGGTCATCCCCAGTATCAGCCCAGAGACCTTTAACCCCCAAGAGGAATCAAAATCAAGTAGAAGAAAAGAGTTATTTTATTATAACTGTTTATGTGATCCTGGGGGTCAGTGGAAAACCTTGTGTACTGAGCCTCTGGATCCACACCTGTTCCACAGAAGGGAGAACCTGGGTCAGAGGGCAAGCAGCCTGGCAAAGAACTTGACCCAGTTCTAAGAGTGGTTCCCTGCCTCTCCCCCTCCCCAGGCCACAGTCCACAGATTACCTGTCCTAGACCCAGCTTTTGTGTGATGACTGGATTTCTTGATTTTGATCCAGTAGCTGCTCATTTTCCTGTCTTTTACACTTAGGAAGTTCAAACTCTGTCAGTTCCTCCAGCTACAGGGGAGGATGGAATTAGTACTCCTGCCCTGAATTACAGGCAGTCTGTTTTGAATGAGCCCTTCCTGTTCATCTTCCTTACCTGCTCCTGAAGCCCTTCCTTCCTGCAGGGCCCGACCCCACGTAAGGTGAGTGCAGCCACACAGCAGTAACCAGATAGAGCGGCCTCTCCAGCAGACATGACTAAAGAAGGGATCCAGAGAGCCAAGGCTGTGTCCTAAAAGGTGAAGAGGGAGTGTGAGGCACTGAGAGGGAGCAGGGCAGGAGGCAAGTAGGGGTGGTTGAAAAGGCAGGACCAAGGCCCTGTAGACTGCAAAAAAGCCTGCAAAAAAGCACGCACTCACATAGATTCTTGTGGGGTCAAAGGGGCAGTCGGTGCGTCCAGGCCCCTGGTCCATCGGTAGCAAAGGATCCAGCAGTCCTGGATGGCAGTCAGCAATAAGACGTCGGCCACCGTTGGCCACAGTAAGTGACACAGCAAGGAGGACGCCCAGGGAGCAGGCAGCAGATAAGAGCAGGTTCGCCAGAGCTAGCGCCAGGAGAGCCCAGTGCTGGCGGGGGCAGAAGATCAGGGTGAGTAGCTGCGACTCTCCCGCTGCTCAGACACCTCGGTTTCTCTATTTGAGGCTCCTCCTCCCAACTGAAGGTGAAGCTGAGTTGGGGCCAATCATTTCCCTGACTCAAGACCTCATTAAAGCTCCAAAAATCCCCTCACCAGTCCTGGGCGCAGAAGGTTCCTGGATGCCAAGAGGGCCACAAGTCCCACGGAAACACTCTGGAAGACACAATGCCTGAGGCCCGCGCCTCTCTCCGCCCCGCACCCTCCCTCACGCCCGCGGCCCCGCCCCCCCCGCCGCGCTCACCAGCAGCCCCGAGCCCACGGAGATGACATTGGCCGTGGTGTACTCCGGGGTGACTGCGCCGCGGGGATTGGCCACGTGTCGCAGGACGGTGCCGTGCAGCACGGCCCCCAGGAGCAGGTTCACGTGGCCCACCAGGATCAGCGCGAGGCCCACGCGCATAAGCCGCCGGGGGCCGCGGGCCGCGTCTGCAAAGCACGGGGGAGGGGGCAGGCCTGAGCCGGGAAAGGAACCGGAGGGCCCCTCGTGGCCGCCCCCCCAGGGAACGAGGGGCCGAAGGGTGGGTCGTCGGCGGACGCAGGGCACCGAGACCGGGGCCGGAAGTTACCGAATCTGCAGAGGCGGCAGCACCTCATCCCAGCCCTCCCCGCCCCGCCGCAGGGCAGCTCTACCTGGCCCCGGCCCCTCCCTCGCTCCCCGGCCAGTTCCGCCCGCCTGCCACCTGTAGGCCCAACCCCACGCCCCGGGCGGGGCTCCGAGCTCGCGCCCCCTAGCGGGGAAGGCGCACACACACATGACGCTTGTAGCAAAAAGTAGACTTTTATTACAGCAGCAACTGAGGCGAATCGAATGGCCCCCCAGGGCCACCACTGCAGCACCACCCTTCTCTCCCGCCCCGTCCGCCCCAGCGGGATTGTAGAATTCAGCTCCCCCAGCGCCCGTGGGCCTCCTTCCACACAGGCTGGGCGGGAGCCGGCAGATCAGCTACTAGCCCCCAACTAGAAGGCGGCTGCTGAGAAGGCCCAGGCCCACGTCTGTGCAAAACAAGTAAACAAAGTGCAGAGGGGAGGAAGAGGGGGGAAGAGGGAGGGTGATGCTCAGAACCAGGGAGCCCCAAAGCCCTCCTGAATAATAAAGGAGAGAAGGGGCTTCACAGGGTAATACTGACTGGGGGGAAGGGGCAGGAAGGCTGTTGCACATCTAGCGACGGCCACAGCTCTGATTAGGGGCCTGGCCCGAGTGAGCTCTAAGAGGAGACGGTGACAGCGGCTGAGTTGAGGGTGCTGTTCCTGGCAAAATTGAACTTGTTCAGGGTCTCCTCTAGCAGAGAAGTCAGTCGGCTCTGGTCAGCCTGGGGGAGAAGAGCTCGGTGAGACGGGGCGAGAGGAGAGGAGAGGAGATTGGAGGCAGCCAGGGCGGCCGAAGGCAGAAAGCTCACCTCGCTAATGAAGCCCAGCTGCACCAGCTCCGCTGCCAACTCAGGGATGTTCTCATCTGACAGAGAAACGGGAGAGGGTGAGCACCGTGTGGGAGCAAGGGGCCCAGAGCCCTTCCAACGGGGTTACCCCCGGCTGGCAGAGAGCACCACAAGCAAAGCTGTAGGACCCATGCTCCAGTTTTAGGAGCTGTTTAAGACACCCGTTCCACACATCAAATGTGCTCCTGCCTGGTAACCTTCCCCACCCCTGCGAATGCCTCTCACAGATGAGGCTCAAAGACTCATCCTCCGAGGGAAAGGAGACACTCACTTGGCATCAGGTCACAGCTCAGGTGCCGGTTGAGTTTGTCCTCCAGCTTCAGAAGAAGCGTCAGCTGGAGAACAAGACAGTCAAAATATGAAGCACCTCTTCTCCACCCCCCGTCCGCCCAGCCCTCTGCAGCCCTGGCCCTGAGCCTTACATGGTGTTTGACTCCCTCCTCCACTGACTCGATGTTGCACTGCATCAGCACCACCTAGGGAGAGGGCACAGACAGGGTCACTACAGCAGACACCAGTCAATGAAAACCCCCAACAGCTGGAAGGCTTTCCAGTCCACAGGACAAGCTTGCTAGAAAGCAGAAACAGTCTTTTCTCTAAAGGACAAAGCCGTATTTAACACGTCCTCTCTCCCTTCCACCACGACCACAGAGACCTCCACACCCACAAAGCAAGCCCCACCTTGCGGGTCTCCACCTCAGCTGGTTCAGGTGTTGGAGTCTTGACAGAGGGGGGCACAACAGGTGATGTCACCTCCTCCTGCTGTGGCTGCTGGGGCCGAGGTAGCCCAAAGGCTGTCAGGGGGTAGATCCCATTCCTGGAGGGAGATCAAGACAGGTCACATGGGCTCTGTGAATGGCTCAGGACACCCACCCAGGCTTCCTCAAGCAAGCCTTTCCTCTCACCTGACATCTTCGAGGAATTTATCCAATTCCAGAGCTGGTGACTGAGAGTACCTGCAGGAGCAAAGAGAGAAAGCAGGTGAAAGGAAGGAAATAAGAAAACAGCAGTTTCAACAATTACCAAAGAATGGACAGTTAACAGAACCCTCAGGGTGGCAGTGACCAATCTGTCCCTTTCAGACCCTCTCGGTTAGTTACTCACAAAGTCTGAACTGGTTCTCTTCCTGGTCCTGCAGGGATTTCAGCCAGTACAGCACTGGTATCCATGTTTTTTGTGATCTCCTCCAGAGCATTCTCTGGGATCATGTCTGGAAGGCATAATGAAATGGGAAGTTATAGAGGGATAGTCAGATTAATGTCAGGGGTCCTGGGAGGGTAAAAAATTCCTTTGGAAAGGGAAGAGAAAAGAGCGTGCTAGTGATAGTTATTAAGGCTCCAGATGGGAAGAAAATTCCTAGCAGGGCCAAGGGGACTCACGTTGGTGACCCACAATGCAGTGGGCAGCAAGGAGTTTGAGTGAGGGCACTTCAAACAGTGCTGGGTGGAACAGAAGTTCTCTGGCTGTTGGTCTGCGAGCAGGCTCAGAATGCAGGCACTTTTGAATGAACTCCTAGAAAAAGGAACAAGGAAGTAGAACAGACATCTGGCAACCAGCCCACTGTGTTCATCTTTATCTCCCTCACTATACTTAGCACAGACTTTGTACATACTAGGTGGTCTGCACAGACTGAGGAAGCAGACTATTAAATGTATCTGAAAGGGCTCTGAAAATTCTAAGGTATTAACATGAAAGCTATTGTTCACTGTCTTTCTGGTTTTAATTATCTTTCTGTTCTCCAACCACAAGCTTCCTCTTTCCCTTACTATTCAAACTTAACGAATTCTTTTTCCTTATTTCCTACTTCTCTATTAGCCCACACACTGCCCACTCACTCCTCTTCAACTCTCACCAAACCTTCTGTTTCCAATCCTATCTGTTGTGACCAACGATACTCACCATCTTTTTACTTCCCAGCCCTACAATTTCTTTTGTCTCCTACAATCACTTATTAAATTCATTAATCACTTATTAAATTCCTTTATTTCCCAGCCCTACAATTTCCTTTGTCCCCTATAATCATCTATTAAGTTCACTGGCTTTCCGCAAGGCTCACCCCACCCCATCCCACCTCCCCTAGGTCCCATGACAATCAACCTGCTTTTCCTACTTAGAAACGTGAAGGCCAGCAAGGTTAGATACCTAAACTGTTACTTGAATGCCCCAACCTAATGCTGAACACTAGCGTCAGGACTTCACACTAGTCTTCCTGTCACACTGTCTAATGATTTACTAACTATTCCTGTTTGGACCTTCCTGTCCAGCCTTTACTTACTATACCCTATCTACTGATCCATAACCTTATACCCTTTAAATCTTAGCTGGTTTTTTCAGGGCACTTTCCCTACCTAAAACTATATATAAATATAAAATGCAAAATAATGAATTTAGTTCAAACTGATCAGTTTGGGGTTTTTTGTGTTTTTTTTTTAATTTTTTAATGTTTTTTACAATTTGCTTCTGAGACAGAGAGACACACACACACACAGCGTGAGCAGGCAAGGGTCAGAGAGAGAGGGAGACAGCGCCCCTGATCAATTTGTTTAAAAATATCAAGATGGTTGTCGGGGCACCTGGGTGGCTCAGTCGGTTAAGCATCCAACTTCGGCGCAGGTCATGATCTCACGGTTCGTGGGTTCGAGCCCCGCGTCAGGCTCTGTGCTGACAGCTAGCTCAGAGCCTGGAGCCTGTTTCAGATTCTGTGTGTCTCTCTCTCTCTGACCCTCCCCTGCTCACGCTGTCTCCCTCCCTCTCTGTCTCTCTCTCAGAAAGAAATAAAACATTAAAATAAGAAAAATTTTTTTAAAATATCAAGATGGTTGTCTGAAGAGCATATACCAATTACCTGAGATAACCACTAAGTTACTTTACTTCTAGGTAGACACACCTAAATTAACATATAACCTTTACCACACAACCTTTACCCCCAGTGCTACCCATCTTAAACCCTAACCTCTGTGTGTATGTACAAAACACAAGGTAGGCACCACCTAGGGAAATATTCACTGCTTTTGCCTGTCCTTTCTGCTTTCTGTTCTCTTGCTCTTAGAAAAGAGCATATTCTTGGGGCGCCTGGGTGGCTCAGTTGGCTAGGCGTCGGACTTCAGCTCAGGTCATGGTCTCGTGGTTTGTGGGTTCAATCCCCACGTCGGGCTCTCTGCTGACAACTCAGCACCTGGAGCCTGCTTTGGATTCTGTGTCTCCCTCTCTCTCTGCCCCTCCCCTGCTCACGCTCTGTCTCTCTCTCTCGTTTTCTCTCGAAAAGAAAAAAAAAAAGAAAAGAAAAGAGCTTATGCCCAGTAAATAAAAAGGAAGAAAAACCTAAAGATGTTTCAAAGTCTGTTAAGGAGAGAGTGATCCAGAAGATGTTTACCCTCTGTAATGGGTCTTCTAGAAGCTGGATGGCACTGCTGATAGCTTCTTGTGGCACATATGAGGACTCTCCATTGCCCTGAATTTCCAGCACTGCCATCTGCAGTGAGGGGGAACAGAGAAGACAAGCAGAAACTTCAGAATTTCAGTGCTCCAGAATCACTCCCTCAAGACCTTTCTTGTCTTCCCTCCATTTCCCCCTTCTGTCTTCTAATTTGACCCCTTTCCGTCACCACTGCTTGTGGTTTCCTCACCTCCAGTGCACACATGCCAAAGGAGTAGATGTCCACTGCTGTTGTCACATTAGTGACTTCTAGGGGAAACAGAGAAGGTTCTGGTGAATCAGAGGATGGGGGCAGGGGGGTAGCAGAAATACCTTTTAAGAACTTTTTGTATGCCAGCAGAGAAGGACTGGATTATTCAATTACCTCTGTGCCTGAGGTTATAAGGTGGAAACCTGGGGAACAGGGAGAGGGCAGAGAAACTGAGATGCCTTACCTCCATACTCTGGTGCAAAGAAGTGTAGATTCTTCTGCTCTTCCCGACAAGTCTTCACATGATTGTTGATAGTGTCAGGAGCCACTGGGAGTAGGGGAGATACCCACAATCTGACCACCATCAACAAAGCATAGTCTCACTCCAGAGAGAGGTCCCCAAAAGCCAAATTCTCTCCTGAAGTCTCTAACCCTCAAGGCGCAAATATGTCCCTTTCCCATCACGAACCACAGACTAAACATGAATACCACCTACTTCCCTTTTCTCAGGTCTACCGCTTCTCATTTACAGTCCCTAATTCTGAACCAACAAACACTCCACACTAAACTAACAAGTATACAGGGGGAGCTGGTGAAGGAGCGACGAAGGCTAAAGTAAAACTTTTGCTTGTGACCTGTTCACCTTTCCCAAAGCTCAGGAATATCTAATCCCTGAACACATGAAAATGGTTGGTCTAGTTCTTTCAGCCACCCTGCAAATAGCATAAAACCCAGGCAGTCCTTCCTAATCTGGAACAATTAAAGATCTCGGAACTTGGATAAAGAAGAAGAAAAAGAATTAACATACAACCAACTAAACAACCTCCTTCTTACCCACCTTTGCTGACTGAAACTCAAACACAGCTCATAGTTGAACCAATACCCTTGAATCGGTCTCACTTTTAATCCACCAAAATTTTGGACTCCTGCTCTACTCCCTTATACCTCAACAGTGCTGTCACAGGGCTGAACGAGGAACCAGAGCCGGACCCAGTTTGGACTCACTCAGATCATAAACAATGACTACAAATCACAGAGAGTCTGGGAGCACAGTATGATTCAGGGAACCAGCCTGATGATGAAGGGGAAAAAGAATCCAGGACATAAGCGGCCAGCCAGGCAGAATCCACAGGTTACAAGCAAGTTACGGAAGGGCAAGCAGGTGGAGGGCTGGTAGGGAGAAGCCAAGCAGGCATCAGTAGGCAGGGGAGGTAGGCAACAGGGCTTGCTCCCACGACTGCATGCACTGGGCAGCCGCAAAGGGGAGCAGAGGGAGCACAAACAGAGCCCCAAGTGGGGCAACAGGGAGCTCTCACCATTAGCAAAAATCCTATGAAAGACTGTTGGGAACAGAGCAGCCCGTAAGCGGGAGGGAGGAAAACAGAGAAAAGTTGTGAGCGATGGAGCAGCCAAGCCCCAGACAAATGGACACACAAACCGCACACAGACACGGCACACAGAAATGTTATACACTGCACACAGATACACGGCAAATGGAAGCACTCACAGCAGGCACAGCCTGGAACCTCCTTTGGTAGGGTCTGGCCCCAGGGCTCAAGTCAGATCTTAGACCCATCTCTTGCCGTTTCCCAACCTCCTATCAAGATCTCTGAATTAACCCACTTCCCTCCGAAAAGGTGTAAGATTAGACCCTGCCCCCTCACTGACTGGCCTCTCCCTGGGAATTACCCCTAGCAAAGTCCTAACTCTTACCACCAGCCCACACCTCAGAATTTTGCCCTATTCTCCCCACTCCTTTCATCTTACCCCCATGGTTCCCAAATTCCCGAGGCTCCCCTGCCCAGAACCTCTCCCTCCCCTCACCAGAGCCAATCTTGATGAGTCCGTTGTGCTGGATGAAGATGGTGTCACAGGTCAGGTTCCCATGGATGATGGGGGGGTCACAGGAGTGCAGGTAGCTGTGGGGGCACTGGGCTGTTAGAGGGGCCACTGGGAAATTAAGGGCAGGGGGAACCCAAGGGTTAAAAGGAGCAAGGGCCTGGTCTCCTGCTGGTCACCACAAAGATAATCCCCACACTCTGAATCTCCATTATGCCTGATGAGTTAAATAGCTGGATAAGCACTGGGAGAAAGAGGTGGGAGATATATTGTGGTTAGGGCATTAGAATAGACCCTTTAAAAGACCAAAGGGGCCTAATCTTGAAAGTACAGGACCCAAAAAAGCGGGCAGAGGCAGAAAAGAACAGCAGAGTAGTGCCCTAAAATCTGAAATAGGGGGAAAACACACCAGATCCTACTTACCTAAGGGCAGAGAGGATCTGAGTGCACCAGCGCTTCCAAGCCTGGAACAGTTTGATCAAAGGGTCAGCAGTAATCCCCTCTCTCAACCTTCCAAGCAGTTCCCCTGATTAGGTTCATAATTAATATAATCTTTTGAAAAGCCCCCAAATCAGCCTAAAGCTTTGTCTGCTCTCCCTCCATACCTTTTCATTCATAGTCTTGTGGTTCTTTTTGGTCTTCTTCAGAAATTGCTTAAGACTCCCAGATGACATATATTCTGTGATAAAAATGACCTGGGGAGGCAAAGCACTCAAATAAGACCTTACAGTAGAAATGGTCCCCTGTGCAGTGACAGAGACACCACATATATATTCGATTTGGAAACGTGGGGGTGGTGGCTATTGTTTCCAGTTTTCCTCCTATTGTTGTTAGCACCACTTCCTTGGGTTTAACAAGACAAAGAAAACTACTGAACAGTAAGATCTATGGGAAGGAAATAAAAGTTCACTCGTTTCTGCCCCATCTATAACAAGACAAAAGGCATACGTTGTAGGCAAAGCCATACTCTCATCTGCCCAACAGCTAATTCCACTTTCATTTCAAAACTACCTTGTTTTCATTTCTAAATGTAAGAAGAACAATAAACGTAGCTAGGCTCTTTGCAGGGAGCTCAAGAAAAAGTTCTTACCCTGGCCTTGTTCTCTTTAATGTCAGCCCAATACTTGTGAAACTTAACAATGTTGAGATGTTCCAACTGAATCAGATTATCAAACACAGCACGGACCTTTTCCTGAAAGCAGGGGAGACAGTGGAATAACAGAGTTCAGAAATCACTGTAATTCTGAGAAGCCATTCCTCATCCCTCCCCAGAAATGATGTAACCCCAATTACTCTCCTCAGCAGCTTCCCGACACCAATCCCGCTTTAACACGTGCATGGTCACATCCTAGAGGCTACATCCTTTCAGCACTACCTACCTCCTGCAGCTTGTAGTTCTTGCGCTCAGAAAACTGGACCTCGTTCCACACAACCTCTACACCCTCCTCTGTATCCATGGCCAGGTATGCACTGTCAATACCTGGTACGTTCCGTTGATTCACCTGAGAATTCAAATGAAAAGGAATCATCAGAGTTTCCTTATAAGCCCTCCATTTTAATACTCCACACATCTGTTAGAGTTTGGTCTGGCCCTCTGGGACTTTCCCCTTCCACTTCTCACCTCTCAGAATTCACTCTCCCAAGAGTGACACTACCACCACCTTACCTCTTCTCGCCTCTTCTGCCAGCGTCCACATGGTGACTCTTCCAAGATCTCAGACTCATCTTCACTTTCTTCTTCTTCCTCTGGAGAAGCAGCTGAGGTCGTGGAGGTCACAGGAGGTGACACTGACGTCAGGCCAGGAGCTGAGGATGAGGATTCTACCTTGGGGTCTGAGCCACTGCTGACTACTGTCTGGGACTCCCCTTCCGACATGCTGGAACGAACACTCAGGCCTGCATTGGTTGGGGCAAAGATGGAGGGAGAAGGTAGAGTGGGTCAGGATAGATCTATAAAGATTTCATCCTAATAACCTCATCTGGGGATAAAAAGAAAATAAAGCAGGTTTCCTTTAAATCCCAAATCAAATTAATCCTGTCTGAAAAATAAAACATTAACTACTCTCTTAGTCTAGAGAAATTATCTTTTTTTTAAATATTTTCTTTTTTAAAGCTTAGTTATTTGAGAAAGAGAGAATGTCCCAAGCAGGCTCTACACTGTCAGCTTGCATCCTGACATGGGGCTTGAACTCACAAACCGTGAGATCATGACCTGAGCCAAAATCAAGAGTTGGATGCTTACCCAACAAGAGCCACCCAGGCGCCCTAGAGAAGGGAAGCTATCTTGGTTGAAGATGACCCACCCAAGAATGGCAAGCCTAAGATTTATGACAATGAAACCCTCCTCCTTGGTAAGGTCCAAATGAATAGCAAAATCAGGGACACCATTCCTTCTTAGCAATACTCACCCAGTAGCCTTCCCTTTGAATCCTTATCTGCCCCTATTTCCACTGTGTTCAAGAACTAGCTACATGGGCCCTGTTCAGAACAGATGACTCCAGACCCCAAAATGTTCTACTGATTTAGCCCTAAGGCTTGACCTGTAGCACTCTGAGCCAATTTATCTAGCTGCAACTCTCAGCTGATTTATACCACTAGAACTAATTCTGGTATTCACTATCTAGCTCTTCTATACACAGATCAAGTCTGCCAGTCCATGCTGAGGCTACCCTTGGGCCAGGTGACTGACAGTGGTTAGTGACTTCATTCCTGATGACTTCACCTTCTCTGTGATGGGAGTGTGCAAATGGGTATTGGTTAGCAACATTTTTTTTCATTCACTCATTCAACAAATGTTTATTAAGCACTTATGGAGGCCACGTACTGAGCTAGGTACTTGAGACACAATAGTGAATAAAATAAATAAGTGCCCACATTCATGGAGCCACAAATTTAAAAAAAGGTCTAGGACTTTAAGCTTCCAGCTTTCATTTCATTCACATGGCTCAAAGGCTCCACCCTCTCAGATACTAGATCTGATGGAGACTTTCTCTCAAGTACAAATAACTCAAGATACAGCCGTTACAGAAAAAAGTACTATACAGTATAACATTTTTTTCAAAGCACACTACTATTGGAAGAAAAAATTCTCAAAAGCTAAATGTCACTAACATGTCCAGTCAGTGACAACCGCCACTGAATGTTAAGCCGTATGTCTAGAAACAAAGGCTGTGAAGGCGTTAAAACCTGTATGCTGGGCTCAAGGGGGTGCTCCAGGATACAAGTGACATCCTGGAAAGTACATCTGCTCCTCTAAGTCAGTTGAGAATACAGAAGCCTTTGATCAACACTTATCTTTTGAAAAGCCCTTATTTTAGAACTCCTGGATACCCACTTCTGCCCATCTCTGCCCGAATCAGGAGATTCTTATTAGATGACATTCTAGTAAATACCAGAGGACAACAAAGCACTACAGAAAAATCTGGCAAGATATTCTTTCCTGTCAGTTTTTTTTAATGTCTGTTTATTTTGAGAGAGAAAGAGAAAGCACAAGCAGGGGAAGGGCAGAGACAGAGGGAGAGAGAGAATCCCAAGCAGGCTCCACATTGTCAGCACGGAGTCCAAGTCAGGGCTCAAGCCCACGAACCGTGAGATCATGCATAACCTCAGCCAAAATCAAGACTCAGACACTTAACCAACTGAACCACTCAGGTACTCCCTTCCCTGTTATTTTCTAGGTCCTGCCTATCATAGATTTTATTCAACCAGCCAAGAAAGCTACTATCTGTAAGTCTTAGTAATCTAAGAAAAACAAGTTAGAGATCATTTCCCTTTTTGTTCCCCTGAAAAGTAGCTAAGAAAATGGTAACAAAGTTCATATGGATAACTCTCTAGCGCAGCTATATTTCTAGAATGCATCTTGAATCTGAACAGCTAAGTATAATTTCCAGCTAGATTATAATGGGAAATAAAACCTGTAGAGCCAATGGGCTCTAAGGAAATTTCTAGACCCAGGGCACAGAGAGTAGAACACCACCAGAAAAGCCAAACCTTTACCAGTCATAGGCATGTCCCTGGAATGTGCTGGTCTTCTCCCTCCCCAATCTTTCCCCAGCAGGCAAAATGAAGATAATGCCCAAGATCTCCCAATCACTTCCCTTACTGATGAAGAATCTTTGAAACGCTGCGAGTTTTGTCTCAGAGTCGTTCAGAGGTTTAAGAGATCACATATGGAAAAAGGCCATTTACTGCCCCTAAAAGAAAATCTCCTCGCCACCTCCAGCCACCCCGAGAAGTATACTGTGTTCGCTTCAGAGCAACTTGGGTAGATCGTCGCGCAAAGTTTTTCTCGGAGACTTTCATTTACTGGACTGCAGCCCCTCTGCATTTCAACTTCCTCAGCAGCAGCTCTCGGGCCACAGGCCTCTGGGCTGCCCACACCCGGATCAGACCAGAGGGCCTCTGGGACCTACAGGACGGTCTGGTCAGACGTCAAGAAGCGCAGTGGATGGCTTCACGCTCCAACAGGTCGCCCAGCCCGCCGTCTGCAAGGGAGCAGGGGCAGTCCCGCAAGCCCGGGAGCCAGCGGCGGCCACCTCATCAAAGGCCAGCCCTGCGGCGCCGTCAGGGGNCCTGCCGGGGTCCCAGCGCCCTGGGCCGCGGAGGCCGACCCTTCCGCCGTCTCGTCGAACCCCTCCCTCCCGCTCACTCCCCTCGGTGCTCACCTCCCGACTTCGCTCCCCGCAGCCTGCGCTTCAGCTCCAGCTCGGGTTCGGGGCCGCGGACCAGAGAGACTCCCTCACAGCTGCGCTCCGCAGCGCAACCGAACTGTGGGCCCCGCCCTCGCGGCGTCCAGACCAACAGATGGGCGGTGCCGCACTGCCGTTGGGTTTCCATTGGATGAGGCTGTCACGATGGGCGGTGCCCTGCGAAGACGGTCGCTCGCAGGCAGTCTTGGACACGGTCTCCTCTTCTTGAGCCTGTCCGGCGGAGACCTCTTGGAGGCTTTGGGTGTTCTGTCTCAACTGGGGCTGGTCTCTATGTCCACCCCTCGTCCAGTCCAGGTGCCTCCGATGATTCTGCTAGGCGAAAGGCCGGCCTTCCCTCTCTTCTTGAAGGCGCCATGACAGTTCTAGTCCGACTAAGAGACAAAAGGAGCGAGAGACGTAGTCTCAATCTGAGAGGAGCGCCCACCCACTTTCATTATGTGGGGGTGAGACTGCGCAGGACGCCAGTTCTTCAAAAAGCGTAAAAAATTCCCTGAACACATTCTAAAAATGAATAGTTAACGCTTCGTGATTGCATAGCACAGATATTTGCCCAAACTTTGCAAGAGATTTTCACAGATAACTCGTTTGATCCTAAGAAATTGAAATTACCATTCAACGCTAGTTGACAAATGCAAAAAACTGAAACAGAGGCATTAAACTATTCACCAAAAGTTGATGGGGGCCAGATGTAGCATCCAAACAGTAAGATTTGTCAAAGACTTCCTTGAAAAGATGTTTGGAAAGAATTTGGGTTGACTTCAAGGAAGTGGAAAGAAAAGAGGATAGATTCTGGGTGAACCCATTGATCTTCGAAAACTAAACGCTGACTCTGAGCGGTAAGAAGTTAACTCTGCCATTATACGTACAACACGAAGTGAGGAAGATGAATTAATCATCAGAACTTGGGAATGTCATAATCGGGAAATTTCACTGCCCTTAAATGGAATCTCTAATCTTAATACAAAGAAGAATACTGTGGCAAAAGCCCTCATTTTCTCATCTCTTCGCCTCAAAATACTATTTTTTAACATGTATTTATTTTGGGGAGAGAGAGAGAGCATGAGCGGGCTCCAGGCTCTAAGCTGTCAGCACAGAGCCTGTTGTGGGGCTCTAACTCACAAACTGAGATTATGACCTGAGCTGAAGTCAGCGCCTTTAACGCCTTAACAGACTGAGCCACCCAGGCGCCCCTCAAGATAACTTATTTTTAAAACCAATCCTTCATCCTTTTTGTTTCTTTTACCTTTGAGATGGCTTACACACACTCAGAAATCTGATGCAAGTTATGGCTCTTGTTTTGGATATTTAAAACATGCATTTGTCCACCAAATTTAGCATATAATTTCAGAAGAATTGAGGTTAAAACCTTTTGTTCTAATCTTCAAAGGAAAGATGTACCTCCTACTGTCCAGGTTAACCTTTCCTCCTTGTGGGCTCCAAAGCAATTGGAGCACCTGCTCCACTATAAACATTCATTAAATATCAATTGATATTATATTATAGTTTACCATTCTCTTCTGTCTGATCCTTATCATTATCAACCTTTCCTTTTCAACTAGCTCTTTCTTTCAAATATGCATAGAGAACCCGTTGGCGTCCTCCAGCTCTCATTTTATTTTCAACTTTTCATGGTGGAAATGCTGAAATGCATTTTGCAACCTCATTTATTATGTTTTCTGCTTTTAAAAAAATAAATGCATACCTATTGTAAAATGTCAAAGCATTTCAAAAATAGTTAACATCATAACAATATTTATCTAAAAGCTTCTATGTGCTATAGTCCACTGTTTTAATTGCTATAGGTATATTAACTCATTTAGTCCTCAAGAATCCTATGAAATATTGTGAATTAACAATGGCTATAGAATTTTAAAATCTCTCATAATCTTCACTGAAATAAGATTTTGATGTATATTTCTCCATTTTTTCTATGCATATATTAATATGTGTGTATATAATTTAAAATGAAAGCAAGCCAATACTACTGTTACTTTTTTCCATAGCTCATACAGCACTATTGTAATTTTATAACCACCGTAGAGTATTCCATTATCCAACATTTAATTAATAACTACCAGGAGACATCAGGATTATTTTCAACATTATTATAAACAAAGCTATAATAAAATCCTGTTGCATGCATCTTTTGCTATTTGTGAAAAATATTTTTATATACTCTTAAAAGTGGAATTGATAAGTCAAGGGCTAAGGCCATTTTAACTTGAATAGATATTGCCAAGTTACTCTTCAAAAATATATCAAATAATACCATCAAGAGTATGTTAGGATTGGGGTGCCTGAGTGGCTCAGTCGGTTAAGCGTCCAGCTTCGGTTCAGGTCGTGATCTCGTGGTTCATGAGTTTGAGCCGCACATTGGGCTCTGAGCCTGGAGTCTCCTCTGAATTCTATGTCTCCTTTTCTCTCTGTTCCTCCCTCACTCATGCTCTGTCTCTCTCTCAAAACTAAAAATACAAACATTAAAAAAAATTATGTTAGGGTTAAAAGAAAAGATATGTTAGGGTTCCTGCTTCCCAACATCCTTACTAACATTGGATATTACCAATCTTTTCAACATTGTTGATACGTTAAGAAAAAAAAGAGATATTTTAACTTGCATACATTTAGTTAGGAGTAAAGTTAAACAAGACTTTTTAAGAGCAGTTTTAGGTTTACAACAAAATTTAGAAAAAGGTACAGAGATTTCCCATATATTTAATGCACCCCATATGCATAGCCTCTCCCCCATTATCAACATCACTCACCAGAATTGTATACATTTTATTATGGATAAGCGTAGAGTGACCTATCATAATCACCCAAAATCCAGAGTTTACCTTAAGGGTTCACTCTTGGTATATTACACTCTATAGGTTTGGATAGTCATATAATGGCATATATTCATCATTATAGCATACAAAGCATGCCCTAAAAATCTCTGTTCTCTGCCTTCCTATCCCAAGCAACAACTAATATTGTCTCCATAATTTTGCATTTTCCAGAATGTCATGTAGTTGGAATCCTATAGTATGCAGCCTTTTTAGTTTGGCTACTTTCACTTAATAGATAACATGCATTTAAGGATGCTCCATGTGTTTTCATGACCTGATAGCTCATTTCTTTTTAGTGCTGAACAATATGCCATGGTCTAGATGTACCACAGTTCATTTTATGTGTTCACCTACCAAAGGACATCTTGGTTGCTTCTAACTTTTGGCAATTATGAATAAAGCTCCCATAAATATCTGTGTGCAGATTTTTGTGTGGATATAAGTTTTCAACTCCTTTGGGTAAATACTAAGGAGTGAGATTTCTGGATTTTTAAGATTATGGTCAGTTTTATAAGGAACTACCAGGCTGGGGGCTCCTGGGTGGCTCTGTTGGTTAAGCGTCCAACTTCATCCAACTTTGGCTCAGGTTTTGGCTCAGACCATGATCTCACAGTTCGTGGGATGTAGCCCTGGGTTGGGCTGTGCGTGGACAGTGCAGAGCCTGCTTGGGATTCTCTGTCTCCCTCTCTCTCTCTCTGCTTTTCCCCTGCTTGCTCGCTCGCTCGCTCTCTCTCTGCCTCTCAAAAGAAGTAAATAAACACTAAAAAACAAACAAACAAAAAACCTACCAGGCTGTCTTACAAATTGGTTGTACTGTGTTGCATTCCTACCACCAATGTATGAGAGTTCATGTTTGCTCCACATCCTCCCAGTAGTTGGTGGTGTTAGTATTCTTGATTTTGTCCATCCTAATAGATGTTATGATGTCTCATTTTAAAAATTTTCATTTCCATAATGACAAATGATGTGTAGCATCTTTTCATCTGTTTATTTGCCACCTGTATATGTTCTTTGGTGAGATGTCTGTTAAGGTCTTTGGCCCATTTTTTAGTAGAGCTGTTTTCTTATTGTTGAGTTTTAAGTGTTTTTTGAATATTTTGGATAACAGCCATTTATCATGCATCCTTTGCAAATATTTTCTCCCAGTTTATGGATTATCTTCTAATTCTCTTGACATTGTCTTTAGCAGAGCAGAAGTTTTTAATTTTATTGAAGTCCAGTTTATCAATTCATTCCTTCATGGATTGTGTCTTTGGTGTTTTATCCAAAAAGGCATCAGGGGTGCCTGGGTGGCTCAGTCAGGTAAGCGTCCGACTTTGGCTCAGGTCGTGTGATCTCATGATTCATGGGTTAGAGCTCCGAGTTGGGCTCTGTGCTGACACTCAGAACCTGGAGCCTGCTTCAGATCCTGTGTCTCCCTCTATCTCTGCCCTGCCCCAGCTCATGTTCTGTCTCTAGCTCTCTCTCTCTCAAAAATAAACATAAAAAGGGGGGAGGGGAAAGGAGGGTGATGGGCATGGAGGAGGGCACTTGTGGGGATGAGCACTGGGTGTTATATGGAAACCAACTTGACAATAAACTACTAAAAAATGAAATAAACCCTTAGCAACAACAAAAAAATTTTTTTTCAATTAAAGTTAAAAAAACAGTATTTAACAAAGAAAAAATTTATTAAATAATCATAGAATAAAGAAAGGCACTGCCTTGAGATTACCCACATCTATCTAATTCTAAACTTGCTAAGTGACTTCGTTTTCCAAGTGGACTACAGCTTGCATTTTGACATGCTGGTTGCACAACTCTATACATCTACTAAAAATCTTTGAACTCACGGTATGTGAATCTTACAGTGTAAAAATCATACCTCAATAAAACTGTCTAGAGCCGTTCAATATCTTGGTTTCCATAGATCAGGGCAATTGAAAAATCCATTGGATTTCTGCTCTGAGCTTTTCTTCTTCAATGTGAGACTCACTGGTCATGACTTCAATCTGCTCATTCCTCTAGGTACATGATGTAGATCCTTTCTTCCAGGCTTGGCATTTACATTTCTTTAGGACCTTAAATTAAGAGAAGCCTAGGTTTCTTGATAATTGTGAATTGTCTGAGGTACTTTAAAACATACACATTCCCAGGACCTTCCTTCAATCAACTGGATCCAAATTTGGGGGGTGGGGGGAGGATTTGGGTATCTTTATGTCTAGGAATCTTCCCAGGTGATTCTGATGCAAGAAGCCTGACCTGTCATTAGGCTGAAGGGTAAAAACTGTCACCATAACTCACACCTTATTCCTGTCTAGGAATGATTCCTTGGGTCATTGCCTCATAACTTAGGCCTCTGAGCTTCACTGTTTAATTAAATAGAATATTATTTAACTCTACCTCTACATCATGTCATAAGAAATTGAATCAACTTCTAAGATAAAGATAATGGATAAGTAGGGGCACTGGGGAATAAAAAAAAAACAGACATCCCATGTAAATTAACAATTTACCTGAGATTATTTGATTTCCACAATAGTTTTCAATTATGCTCGAATCAAATTCATCTATAATATATTTTGCTCTATGTTTTACTGACATAAAGGTAATTATCTGCCTTCTCTCCCAGGAATGTTGTGAGTTTAAAATAATTATCAAGGGGCACCTGGGTGGCTCAGGCGTTAGACTCTTGATTTTGGCTCAGGTCATGATCTCATGGTTCCTGAGTTCGAGCCCCATATTGGACTCTGACTGCTAGGGATTCTTTCTCTTTCTCTCTGCCCCTCCCACTCACTCTTTTAAGATAAATCAACTTTGAAAATAAAATAATTATCAGATCATTCCATAGCTTTTCCTGGGCTAAAGCCCTAATGTAATATTTTCTGTTTTGTTTTGTTTTACCTTTGCTGTAGTAATAAAGACACCTTTCCTAAATAAACTTGTTTCCTGATAAAATATAGATACAAACTATAAGGAAAGGACTTTGGACATCCCTTTTAGCACTGGTAGTTTAAGATTCCATTATTTTACAGCTTATAGTTGTACTGCCAGGCTTGAATCAGAGAGTAAAATTCAATTTAATTAAACAAATATTTATTTAGTGCTGACTACATGTCAGGCACCATGCTAGGCAGTAGGGTAACAGATGAATAAGACAAGTTCCAGTCTTCAAAGAGCTCTTATTTATTTGGAAAGATAGCTGTATAAACAAAATGTTACAACACTTAACAAGAGCAACAACGGAAATATGTATAGAGTTCCATAGGCTAAATAGAAAAGTACATGATTGACTTCATGGAAGAAAGATACCTGGGAAGATGTGGAGGGCTGAGTAATGGCCCCAAAGGTATCCACATCCTAATCCCTGGAATTTTCTACTGGAATTTTCTACCTCATATAGCAAAAGGGACTTTGTAGATGTGATTACGGATTTTGAGATGGGGAAATTATCCTGGATTCTCAGGATAGGCACTAAACATAATCACAAGTGCTCATAAAAGAGGGGGCAGAAGATCTGACTATAGAACTGAAAGAAATGTAACCACCAGGAAGCAAGAGGTTGGAGTGGTAACAGGGAACGCAGGCAGCCTCCCAAAGCTAGAAAAGGCAAAGAAATGGATTCTTCCTTCAAGTCCCCAGAAGGAACCAGGATTGCTGATACCTTAACTTTAAACTAGTGAAACTGATTTCAGATATCTGGTCTCCAGAACTGTAAGAAAATTAATTTGTGGTGTTTTAAGTCACCAAGTTTGTGGTAATTTGTTAAGGCAGTCATAGGAAATTAATATAAGGTTTCCCAGAGAACAAGACTGATACCTGTCTGACCTGGGTTTTAAAGAAGGAATAGAAGTTCAACTTGCAGTTAAAGGAGAGAACAGTCCAGAGAAGACTGAACTCTCATTTTCTCTGACTCTCCAGACTTAGAAGATATGAATTAGACCATAAAACCTATGATTTTCCATTCCAAGTTTTGTGACATATGCCTCACTTTTTAGAAGTATGAGCTGAAGATTTCCAATGTAAGTGTTACTTTTTTTCCCTTTGCCTCACCTCTGGCTTTTCACTTTGAAATTTGACCTCTGTTTTTACAAAGTTTCTTCCATCTGGGAAAGAAGAGAAAACTCTCCAAGGAGAACATTCTTAAGAAAGTAAATGAGAAAACTAGAGAGAGAATCTGATAAGGACCCTTATTTATTATTGGAGCAAGCTTGGAACAGAGAGTGACAAAGCCCTCTCCAAAAGCAAGTAAGGAACTCCTGGCCTGATTTGTATGGGACTAAAAAAAGAATTAAATAGTGAAAATAAAAAGTAAGAACTTTAGGGTCGCATAGGTGCTTCAGTCAGTTAAGCATCCAACTCTTAATTTTGGCTCAGGTCATGATCTCATGATAGTGAGATGGAGCCCATCATCAGAGTCTATGTGGGGCATGGAGCTTATGATTCTCTCTCTCTCTTTCTCTCTCTCTCTCTCTCCATTTCTTTTGCTTGCTATAAATAAATAAGTAAATAAATAAATATTTTAAAAATAAGAGCTCTAAACCAGGTATAATTGAAGACAGAATAAGTTAATTCACTCAGAATGCAGTATAGAGACAGATAATAATTGAAAGAGGGAGCCTGGATTGAAAGCCCCAACATGTATGATGAGGGTTCTAGAAAAATACAGAAAATTGTAATGAGATTTATGGTTAAACGATGTCTGAAAACATAATTTTTTAAATGTTTACTTATTTTTGAGAGAGAGCATGAGCAGGGGAGGGGCAGAAAAAGAGGGAGATAGAGAATCTGAAGCAGGTTCCAAGCTGTTAGCTCAGAGCCCAACGTGGGCCTCAAACCCATGAACCATGAGATCATGACCTGAGCCCAAGTCAGACACTTATCCAACTGAGCCACCTAGGTGCCCCTGAAAACATAAAAGTTAAAAAAAAAATTTTTTTAATGTTTAGTTATTTTTGAGAGACAGAGAACGATTCAGGGAGAAGGAGAGAAAGAGAAATAGAATCTGAAGCAGGCTCCAGGCTCTGAGCTGTCAGCACAGAGCCTGATGTGGGGCTCAAACCCACAAACTGTGAGACCATGACCTAAGCCGAAGTTGGACGCTCAAACGACTAAGCCACCCAGGTGCTCCAGAAAACATAATAATGTTTAAGTGTTTATGAAAGACATTAGGCCTCAAATTTTTATTTAAAAAAAAAAAAAAGCTTTTAGGGGCTCCTGGGTGTTCAGTTGGTTAAGTGTCTGACTCTGGATTTCTGCTCAGGTTGTAATCTCACAGTTTGTGAGTTTGAGCCCTGTGTGAGGCTATGTGCTAATAGTGCAGAGCCTGCTTGGAGTTCTCTCTCCCTCTCTCTGCCTCTCATCTGCACATGTGAATGTGCTCCCCTACTCATTCTTTCTCAAAATAAATGAACTCCAAAAGAAAACCAAAAAAAAAAAACACAAACTTGGGGCGCCTGGGTGGCTAAGTCAGTTAAGCGTAGGACTTGGGCTCAGGCAATGATCTCACAGTTTGTAAGTTTGAGCCCTGTGTCAGACTCTGTGCTAACAGCTCAGAGCCTGGATCCTGCTTCGGATTCTGTGTCTCCCACTCTCTCTCTCTCTCTCTGCCCCTCCCCACTCACATTCTGTCTCTCTTCTTCAAAAATAAATATAAGGGGGAAAAAGTCAGATGCTTAAAAAAAAAAAAGCTTTTTAAAAAAAATGTTAATGTTTATTTATTTTTGAGACAGAGTGTGAGAGAGAGAGTAGAGTAGGGGCAGAGAGAGATGGGGGGACAGAGGATCTGAAGCGAGCTTCATGCTGAGACCAGAAAGCTGGACGCGGGCCTCAACCCCACGAACTGTGAAATCATGACCTGAGCTGAAGTCAGACGTTCAGCCGACCAAGCCATCCAGGTGCCCCCAAAACAAGCTTTTAGTACTAACAAAATAAATACATGTGGAGGCATATCATAGGGATATTTGCAAATATCAAGGATACAAAAAAATATCAAGGATACAGAGAAAAATGTAAGAGCTATTAGAGATATGAGAAAGAAACAAAGTTCCTACGGAACAACAGTAAGGCTGATAAAACACCTCCTTGTAAACCTAGAATTTTATCTCCAGCCAAATTGTCATTAAAGAGTGAAGGCAAAATACATTTTGGTATGCCAGAAACAGTTAAGAACAGTTAAGGGATTATAAGAAACCCCCCCCAGGGGCGCCTGGGTGGCTCAGTCGGTTGAGCTTCCAGACTTCGGCTCAGGACATGATCTCACAGTTTGTGGGTTCGAGTCCCATGTCTGGCTCTGTGCTGACAGCTAGCTCAGAGCCTGGAGCCTGCTTCAGATTCTGTGTCTCCCTCTCTCTCTGTCCTTCCGCTGCTCATGCTGTCTCTCTCTCTCTCTCTCTCTCTCAGAAATAAATAAAAACATTAAACATTTTTTTTAAAAAAACCACACAATCTCACTGAAAGACCTATTTATAAACATGGCCAAGATGGTATAACAGGAACCAAATTTACCACTGCCTTAGCGATCTAGAACACTGGATCAAATATATAAAGCAACAGTTTTCAGATATTGGTTAACAGGCAGCACAGGATGATAGCCCCTGAGAGAAGGGAAACGAAGTAAATCCTATGAGTACCCCCAGCTTATTACCTAGAAAGAGTTTTCAGGCCACATTGTGGAGAGAGCAAACCCACACAGAGCCTAACAATCTCACTGCATTGAGAAGACAGACTTGAGAGCAGGGAGGCCAATGTGGTTAACATTTCCAGGGCAGAGAGCCAGAAAGGATGGAGTTACACAGAGAAATAACTATGGAGCTTTGTAGAAGGATCCTCTCGAGATTTTGTCTGTGTACTGAGCTAAACATACACATGAGGCTGGGGCGCCTGGGCGGCTCAGTTGGCCAAGCGTCCAACTTCGGCTCAGGTCACGATCTCATGGTCTGTGAGTTTGAGCCCCGCGTCGGGCTCTGTGCTGATGGCTCAGAGCCTGGAGCCTACTTCGGATTCTGTGTCTCCCTCTCTGTCTGCCCCTCACCTGCTCATGCTCTGTCTCTCAATAATAAATAAACATTAAAAAAAAAAATACACATGAAGAAACTATCTGGGTTGAGGAAAGAACCATTTGGGAGGAGTAGGCAGACCAGTGGAAAGAAAGCCATTTTGGCGGACATGGTAGGATTCCAGCTGGCAGGTTTCCTTTTACTGCTGTTTGTCCCTAGCAGACTATAGAACCAAGGGATTACAAATGTGAGGTCATTCATTTCTTTGAATGTGAGCCTCAGTTAAGAATGTTTGCCCCCATGGTGACTGTAAGAAGCAGCAGGGTTTTTCTAAGTAATATTGTGATATTCACGGGCCAATTTGTCAGACTCAACTTGTGTGTCCTCCATTCTCAATAGACAATATAGCTAAGGAGATCTCTTACTAAAGGATTTTGAGGAATCCCAGAGGAATGGGTAAGTGTGCCACAGATCTTCCCTGGAAATTACTATGGCTTTTTTTGCCAGCTGCCCCTGCTACCAACCACTGCTGCTCTTGAACTTTGCCACCACTTCCTTTGGGCTCTCCACATGGTCCACCCACTGGACCTAGATCTCTTCACTTTATTCCCTAAAGCTTAGCTCAGTCCAAACTATGTAACAAGATACAGAGACACGGACATTTAAAACAAAGAGGACCTCAGCTGCCATGAGAAGTGGCTGTTCTTCAGATTCCCAATAATACAGAGCCACCTCAGCTGCCCCATTTCCCCCAGCAGGAATCTCCAGGCTGTGCCACTTCCTGGAACCCTAATGCCAGCAACAGGGATGAGTCCGAAAAGAATCATTCTTTTCCATTCAAGGCCTGCTTATTTCCACTCTAGAATATTTGACTGAGGGACTATTTTTTTCCTTAAGGGGAAAATATCAGCTCAATGCTGCTCTGCTTAACACAATCCCAAGAATCACTGACATTTCCCAGACTTTGGGATAATCTGGGTATATATAACATCCTTTTGTGATATGCCAGTGGTTCAGGCCAGCCTGTCCCCTTATGTGAGGTGCAGAGGTAAGATTTGTACACTCCTTAGGGTGGCTCCAGGTTTGTGATCACCTATGAGCAAACACTTGGATAAAAACATATCTAGATCTCCTAAGAACAAGATTTTAAAAGACATTCCAGTCCATATTCTTATTTAGGGGAAAAATAATCTGTTTTTCTCTGTAAGGGCATAATCCTGCAAAACATTTTCTATTACTAATAAATAACTCCAGCATCTCAGCCTGAAATATCTGAATTTTAGGTTAATGTCATTTTAGGATTTTCTTTAGGTTAAGGTGAGTATTTCCTTTATGCTTTTGTAGAGAGGGCTCATTCTGGTGATTTCCCTGAGTAAAGGTAGACAGCTGCAAGATGAACTTATGTCTGGCTTTCTAGAAATATAAGACTGCAACTTAAAATAGAGCATTTCTTTGACATTAAAAAAATTGCATTTATTAGGCAGCTTTTTATTATTTTTGTTAGAGAGAGAGTGTGTGTGTGTGCAAGCAAGGGAGATGGGGCGGAGAGAGAGAGAAAGAGAGAGAGAGAGAGAGAATGAATCTTACATAGGCTCCATGCTGAGCATGAGCTCAATCCCACAACCCTTGGATCATGACCTGAGCCAAAATCGACTTGTCCCTTCAACCGACTGAGCCACTCACACAACCTGTTGGGCACCTTTTAAAACAGTACAAAGAATGGGGCACCTGGGTGGCTCAGTCAGTTAAGCGTCTGACTTTGGCTCAGGTCATGATCTCACGGTTTGTGGGTTTGAGCCCCATGTCGGGCTCTGTGCTGACAGCCAGCTCAGAGCCTGGAGCCTGCTTCAGATTCTGTGTCTCCCTCTCTCTCTGACCCTCCCCTGCTCATGCTGTCTCTCTCTCAGAAATAAACATTAAAAAAAAAATTAAAAAAAAAAAACAGTACAAAGAAGATTATGGGTTAGCCCAGAACTTCAGAAATGGACTCTCTCCCCTCTTTTTTCTAGTAACTTCAAAATATCTTCATTCCTTCTATCTTAGCTCTAAATCTTGCCCCACACTTTTTTCTTTCCTCCCCTGGATCAATCTTCCACCTTTAATCACAAATGGGAAAGAATATCAAAACGGCTGAGGGGCACCTGGGTGGCTCACTTGGTTAAGTGTCCGACTTCGGCTCAGGTCCTGATCTCACAGTTTGTGGGTTTGAGCCCTGCATCGGGCGGGCTCTGTGCTGACAGCTCAGAGCCTGGAGCCTGTTTAGGATTCTGTGTCTCCCTCTCTCTCTGCCCCTGCCCCACTTGGGCTCTGTCTGTCTCTGTCTCTCAAAAATAAATAAATGTAAAAAATGATTTTTTTAAGTAAAAAAATCTTAAAATTGCTGAGCTTCCAAAGACTATCTTATGAACAGTAAAATATAAGGAGAAACAGTATTTGAGGGAAGTATATAAAAAGTCAAGAATAGAGTGAGGAGCTCTAGGAAAAGCCTGGGAAGGGCAGGGAAGCCTGGGAGGACCCACTTCCCAACTCCTCACCAGTCTCTCATTCTCTCCTCATTTAACATCTTCCACATGCAGGTTGAGTTTCTTAGTCTGGTCTGCTACCCTCTGGGGGTCTTATATTTCCAAGGCACTATGAATTTTTAAAACGTCATGCATTTTAAAACTTTGTGCTTTGAGTTTTATATTATAAGCATGTGAACCTATTTGGGATTATCTGTATTAAGACGTTATATTTTGAGTGATCTTGAGTTTATGTTTAACAATTGAACTGGTGTCACATTATACTCTGAAGTTAGCCTTCTAATTTTAAGGCAACATTGCCTGGCCTGGGACAGGGAAGGGTAGGGATGGTCTCTTGAATCCCTTGGGACCTGCAGAAGTATGTCTCAGTAGTTCGCAATTTCTCATGTTTGGAAAACACTGGCTTAAACCACCTTCTCCTCTTCTTTCTCTCATGAGAGGTAACTGGAAAGAGGCTGAGAGGCTAAAAGAAACAAAAGCTTTTAAAAATGACTAGTATTTGTTAGTTTATCTTCAATGCTTGACCAATTTGAGAGATAATACAAGCAATCTAGTGATTTTTTTAAATAAAGCAAAGGTGGGGAATCTGGCTGGCCCAATTAGAAGAGCTTGCGACTCTTGATCTTGGGGTCATGGGTATCAAGCCCCACGCTGGCTGTAGAGATTACTAAAATAAACTGAAAAAGAAAAGAAAGGAAAAGAAAGCAAGCGAGCAAAGATGATACTGGGACATATAATTGTGAATATGTGTAGGAATTACCAAATGCTTAGAATTATATTCTATCCACAAGAAATCAATCCCATGCCTTTTATCCTTTGTTGTTGAATAAACTTGGTATATATTTTAGAGACATTTTTTTTATCATTCAGTCTAGCCCTTAAAGTACATGTTCAGGAGCTGCTTCAGTTACTATGTTTGATTAGTCACATTTCTGAAGCTCACAGGTTAGAGACTCAGGAAAATCAATCTTCTAATAAAACATTTTGGTGGATTTTTGAGTTAAAACAATTTTTTTCCTTCCTACCAGAGTATGAAATCTTTGTGTCCTTCTTAGTGTACTTTAATGGTTGGGGGGAAATGGGGATAGAGTAGGGAGAGGATGATCTTCATATTCTTTCCCCAGGTCTTTCCATGAGACCCTTTACTATCTCCATTTCCCCTCTCTGAGACACCACCACCTTCCCAGCACCTTGATTTTTCCTTCAGTCATATTTTTTCCACTTTTCCCCTTGTCTATTGTCCATTTTGTTTCAGATAAATTTTTAGTCTGAATAAAAAATAACTTCAAATAACTTAATATCATTTTCATCCCATATTTAGCATGTGTATGTGGATACTTAATAAATGTAGTTTATGGTTGAATAGCACAGCATTTATGCAAACTCAACACTTTGTATTCAGCTCCTCTTATCCTTAAAGCAATCTGAAAAAGTAGGTATTGTTATGTTTTCCTTGAGGAACTGAGCCTGAGAGAGAATAACAACTTGTGAATGACCAGTTAGGTTAATATATTTCAAAACTTATGTTTTTTTTTCTCATAATGTCACATTCCATTCTTGGGCGGGGGGGAGGGAAAGGAGGCTGAGCAATTTCATGTTCCTGTTACACTGCCTTGTACAGAGATCTCATCTAGGTTCACCATGACCTACGGGGCCTTTCTAACATCCTCTACCCTCATAGCCCAACTTCAATGTTTTCAATGTTTAGATATCTAGTTGTCACCTTAAACTGAACCCACCATTTTCTCCCCCAAACTAGTACACACGCACCAATGCCACACCATTTTCTGTTAATGGCTCCACCAATTTTTGTCATTTGGGGTCAAAACCTTGGTGTTATTCAACAAAAATATTGAGCACATCCAAGAATTGTGCTAGGGATGTTGGGGTATACAATGGTTAGGTTTGATGGGGTTTCTGCCTTCATAAAGGCTTCAGGAAAGACAAACAAATGGGGAACCCAAGCTAGTATATGGATATTAGAGAAGATGTCTTGGAGGATGACAAAGATGGGTGGATGTGGAGGTGTGTTTGATAGATAAAGGCATAGGAGGAGAAAGCATGGCTTTGGAGGAACCCAAAGATGTACTGCTGAGGCTTTAAGCAGTCATGGAAATGGAGAGAAAGTGCGACAGATATGCTAGTTCAAGCATGAAGTGTCTGGTAAGCTATGTTAAGGAATCTGGACTATCTGAAGAGCAGGAGGAAGCATAATTCGTTTTCTATTTTAAAAGAATCAATCTGCTCATAGTTTGGCCAATTTCCCTTTTCTCTTGATCCTCTGAATCCAATCTATTACAAAATCCTGATTTCTTATGGTCTCACTTGTTCATCTCTATCTCCACCATCACCACCTTAGTTCCAGCCCTTCTCATCTCATGCTTAGATTAAGAGCCCTTTAACCAGTTAGTCTCCAGACTTTCTTCCTCCAATCTACACTGCACACAATGACTACAACAGTCCAAAAATGCTACACCAGGATAACAGTGAAGCCCAAATTACCCGTCTTGGCGTTACGACTATCTCTACTCTGTGTAACATTACGACTTAAAATCCCTTTCCAAGGAGGCCAGCCAGCTTCCTTAAAAATCCTCCCAAATGCAGTTTACATTCTTTTCGCACTCCTGCAATCTTGTAACATTATTCTCTTCTCCCCCTCCTAATGCACTCCTGGGGCATCCTGAGGACGTCAAGCAACAGCTCGTTCTCCTCTCCCTTGATTTCTTCTCACCCTGCAGAGACTGTGCCAAACATTTCTGCATTGTATTAACTCGTATGATGTTACAGATCGAGGTTTTTCACTTTCTTTTGTCAGAAAAACTCTCTCATAAGGCCGGGCCAGGTATTTCAAGCGCTCAGAGCAAATGGCTAGTTAACTTTAATTGAGCCGAATCAGGCGGGTTTGCGGAGTCTGAGCCCGCGATGGGGAGAGGGAGCTGACACACTGGGGGATGGAGCCGGAGCGCCGGGTCCCACACGAAAGAGCTTCAGACAAACACGCGAGAGGCCGGGGTAGGGGAGCGAAGGCGGGGCGCGGGGAGAGCGGGGTACAGTAAGGGACAGCTCCAGGCGGCCAGCCGCTGGCCGGGCCGCGGGTGGCAGGCTGCGGCCGNTGGAGCGGCGCCGTTTCCGCTTCCGCTCCCTCTCTGCTCCCGTCCCGTTACCGCCTCCTGGCCGGCCTCGCGCCTTTCACCGGCACCTTGTGTCGGCCGTGCCGCCGGGCCCGTTCCTGCCACGCGCGCCCCCGGGGCTCCGGCGCCGGCACGGGTCGCGTCCCGCTCGCCTACTCCTGAGGCCGCCGGCCAGCAGCCGCCATGGGTGCCTACCTCTCCCAGCCCAACACGGTGAAGTGCTCCGGGGACGGGGTCGGCGCCTCGCGCCTGCCGCTGCCCTACGGTTTCTCCGCCATGCAAGGCTGGCGCGTCTCCATGGAGGTGAGGCGGGAGAGGCCCAGAGGCGGGCCGCTGCAGGGCGGGAACCTGACGGAGAAAGGGAGCGGGGGGATGGGGTCATCCCCGGGGAAGGGTCCGTATCGGGAGCGTGCAGCTGTGGCTGCGGCGGCAGTTTGACGGGCGGCAGCGAAAGTGGGCCCGGAGCCGAGAGGGAACTGCAGGTGTTTGGGGACCGTGTGCCGGTGGCCAGTTGGGCGGCGAGAGCTCTGCCATGTGGGGAGAGGCACCTTCCGCCCACTGATCGCCCTCTCGTGCCTTCGCGCCATCCTCTCCTGCCAGCCCAGCCCTCCAGGCTCATAAACGGTGTGAGGTGCAGTGTGGGAGTTAAGATGAAAAGAAAGACTATTTATTCATTTACTTTTGCGAGGAAGAAGAGAATAGACGCGAGTGACTACTTTTTTCCCTCCTTAAATATGTGGTGTGAGAGGCCTTTTTAGACGAGGAGCTTGACAGTGAAAGGAAGCCTAGGCAAGTCCGTTTCAAATGCTTTACACCGAGTTGCTTGGCTCTGGACACCAAATGTTAATTTCAGAAGCTCGCCCTTAGTGTCACCCGTTTGTATTCTCTTCAGGGCCTTTTACGACCTTTGGAAAACTTGAGTTGTGTCCGTCGGTATCATTACTTTTTTATTATGCTTGATATTTTTTCCCCTCGGGATTTTTCTGAAACTTACTCTGTAATTGTCATGTGCTTGTGCTTACTGTAGTTTATAGTTTCCTTGACTTGTAACCATTTTATTATAACCTATAAAGAACGGAATTTTCTTTTCTAGAAAATTTCTTCTGAATGAAAGGGGAAGGTGGAAATTTTCTGGATAAAAAAGGAGTAGTATTGGGCAAAATGGATGTGAAACTACAAGGGAGAACAGGAAAAATCATGGTAGGAAGGAAAGATAGAAAGACATGTGTAAGACATGTCTTTGTGAGTAGTGTGAGAGCTAGGCAGAAGGGCCAGGGAAATGCTCTAATTATTTCTGCGATTAAGGGTTTATCCACTTACTAGGTGGGCTTCAGGTAACAGCCTAATAGTGTCTCCCTCGGGAATTTCTTCAAATCCCTCGCTCCTCCCTGTGGTTAGCTCTGGAATGACAGTATAAACTTCAACGGTTTGTTCTCAGACTCCAATTTTATACCCACAGCAGACCTTAAACAATTCTGTCACTAGCTATAACATTTCAACAATGAAGGGGATCCTGTGGCTCGGCTCATCTAATTTGGCTCCCGCATTTTACAGCTCAGAAATTGAGACCCAGAAAGGTTAGGACATTTATTTCTTGGTGGGAAGAATCTGTGGGATGAAAATGTTCAAGACACTTAACTGGACACTGTTCTCATCTGTGCCAACCTGAAGCACGGCGTTCACATTTCAGTGTGGTGCTCAGTATTGAGCTTACTGGGTCCTTGGTAAATGTAACTGTCTGAGTATTAGAAATATCTGGATAATAGCCGCAAAAGGAAAACCTTAATGTAAGGCTAGGGTTTGGGTTAGTTGCTATTGGAGGTTCCATTTCTTTGGCGTTTTCTGTTAATATTGTAAGATTTGAGGTGACTTTATTCTCACATTACTGTGAGAAGGCTTTTCCTTCAGGTTTCTCGGTCCTTATTTTCCACCCTCTGCTGCAGTTTTTCTTTATTGGGGGGGGGGAGATACCCTTCTTTCTAGTTTACTGAGTTGATTGGATATTTAGTTTTCCAAGTTGTTTGCCCAGTGATTCTGTGCTGTGTGTTTCTCTGCAAGGTATTTCCCTTTATTTTTGGTTTCTCCTCTGGTAATTACAAAATGACTTTTTTTCATCACCAGCTGTTTGTAGAGATCTTGTTAGACTATTTCTTAGATCCTAATCTTCCTGAGAGGTAACCAGTTCAGGTTTTAAAATCTTCCTATTAAGCTGCTTCTGAATTTACCTTTGTTTGAATGGTTAAATATACTTAATCAGACCCTCTTGAAGCCCTGCTTGGGATCCTTTTCTGCTGTATCAGTAGTTTTCCTTTTGGCTTTGGTTCCTTTGTGTTCAAAGTATTAACATAGTTTCTTCGCTATGGCAATAAAGTAACTATGACTTGTAGCCTCTTAAGTGAATCTGTCTTTTCAGAAAGTGTACACACCTGTTCTTCTTAAGCCTTAGGACTCAATTCCACCAGTTTATTAAGTCTGTTGACCTTAATTGCCTGGTCCTAATGAACCTTTGAGGTAAGTTTATCATGCCAATACACATTACAAAAGGTTGCTAAAATCCTGATTGATGAATAGATTCAGCCTTAGTACTGTTTTACCCCTTCTCTTGAGGCAAGGATGGCAACTATCAATAGCTGGCATTTTATACTTTCTGCCTCTCTCCAGCCCCTCTTGCTGTGGAACCAGGGTGTTTTGAGGAGGGGTAAACAAAATACCACAGTTGATGTTCCCTTCCCTTCTTCCTTCTCCATGGTTTGGAGGGACCCTCAAGCTGGTTGAGGTATGTATTTTGGGGGTTAACAGGTAGGTTGTGGAAGGGTGCCTGAGAAATATATATGGAAAGGCTCTGAGTTTTTGGTGGCTAATGAGAAATCAAATCTGAAAACGGTTTGAGTTGATGTAGTTTTAAGGGACATGGATACTTTTAGTTTTGGGTTGTGAGGCTCTCTGGAGGTGACAAAACTGCTTTCTATGGGGAGTTAGGATTTTTTAAAATTCTATGAAATATATTTGCCTTCTTTAAAAGGCAGTATTAATACTTAGAATATACTTTTGAGTAGACTAGCTGTTTATTGCCATATAGAAGCTGGCTTATTAGTGGTCATAGAGGGGTCATCTAGAATTGATTGTAGATCATGTTAAGCAGAAAATTCTTAAGGTACATGACAGTTTCAGTCATTGTATTAATGAGGCAAAATATAAACTGGGTTTTATATACCACAGGAATCCTGTGGGGTTCTGCTTAAGAGAGAGTGGGTATCTGAGGCTGAAGAGCATTTATTATTTGGTCCCCAGATTAGTGCCTCCTCTCTGTATCTTAAAACACTTTTTATTTACCGAATCAGATCAGAATTCCTTTGTCTAGGATGCAGTTAAGCAACTTTTATAAAAGGGCATTTGATTAGCATGTAGTACCTATTCTTCACAAATCAGAGATAGTATGAAATGATATCAAATGCATATCCATGCATATGGAGAAATTGTTTCTACTATACGATTCCTTTATAAGTTTTTAAGCAACAGGAAGTTGCAATCAGAATTTATTCCTCAAGATTTCAAGAATATTTTACATAAATTATTTCTATTGCCCAATTACAAAGCAAATGTTACTACTGTTTCTTTCCCCTGACCCTCTATTGGGTTAATCATCTTGGAATTGTACTTTGAGAGGTAAGGTAAGGAACTTGCTTTGAATTTGAGTGTAGAAGTTTAATAGATCTGATCAGTAGTTCTTGCCATTGTAAGCTGTTCTTAAAATTATGCTGTCTGGAAACATAAACCTTTAGAACTGAACTTGAAGCATCACTGATGTGTAATGACATGCTTTAAACTGAGTACTAATTTCAGTGGAGTTTTTGGTTTCCCTTTAGATCCTGTTCAGAGATGGAGTCTACCAACCTTTAATCCTATATAGTACTTGAAAAAATATATATGGGGTGCCTGGGTGGCACAGTCGGTTAAGCATTCGACTTTGGTTCCGTTCATGATCTCACAGTTAGGAGTTTGAGCCCCACATCGGGGCTCCACACTGACAGTGCTGAGAATCCTGTTTGGGATTCTCTCTCTTTCCCCGTCCTGCCCCCACTTGGGTGTGCTCTTTTTCTCTCTCTTTCTCTCTCTTTCTCTCAAAATGAATAAACTTCAAAAATTAAATATAGATTTCTTTTTAAAGCATTTTATTGAGATATAATTCACAAACCATATCCATGTAAAGTGTACATTTCAATGATTAATGTAGTCACAGGGTTGTACAGCCATCACCACTATCAATTTTAGAACACTTTCATCACCCCAAGAAGAAATCATTTAACCATTACGAGTCATTCCCTGTCTCCCCTCCTCTAATCCCTGTCAACCACTAATTTACATGATATTCCATGTATTTATCTATTTTTAACATTTCACATAGATGGAATTATAAATATGTCACCTTTTATGTCTGCCTTTTACTAAACAATATTTCTAAGAGTCATCCATGTTGTATCATGAATCGGTACTTCATTCTTTTTTACTGAATAATATTCCATTGTGTGGACATTTTGTTTATCATTTCGTCAGTTGAGGGATATTTGTATTTTCACATTTTGGCTATGATGAATAATGGTATGAACTTACATTTACAAATTTTTATGTGGAAATAAGTTTTTTTTTATTTTGAATATACACTAGGGGTGGAATTGCTGTGTCATACAGTAACTCCATGTTTAACATTTTGAGGAGATGCCTAACTCTTTTGCAAAGTGGTTGCACCATTTTACATTTTTACCAGCAATATAGGAGGGTGTCAGTTTCTCTACATCCTCCCTACACTTGTTATCATCTTTTTTAATATAGCCATTCTAGTGGGTGTGAAATGGTATCTCAGTGTGGTTTTTACTGTATTTCCCTGGTAGCTTATTATGTTTGAGCATCTTTTCTTGTGTTAATTGCCACATATATATCTTTTAAGAAATGTCTATTCAGATTCTTTGTTTTTATTGGGTTGTTTTATCTTTTTATTGAGATATAAAGGTTCTTTATATATTTTGGACACAATTCCTTATCAGATATGATTTGCAAATATTTTCTCCTATTCTGTGGTACTTTTTGCTTTCTTATTCGTGTCCTTTGAAGCATGACAATTTTTAATTTTGATGAAGTCCAGTTTCTCTATTAAGAGTTTTATAGTTTTAGCTTTCACATCCATTATGAATTAATTTCTGTGAATGGTGTAAAGAAGAGTCCAATTTCATTCTTTTGCATATAGATATCTACTTGTCCCAGCAGCATTTGTTAAAAAGGTCATTCTTTTGAGTGCCGGGAGGCTCAGCCGGTTAAGTGGCTGACTTTGGCTCAGGTCATAATTCATGGTTTGTGAGTGGAGCGTTGTGTTGGGCTCAGCACAGAGCCTACTTCAGATTCTCTGTCTCTCCCTCTCTTTCTGCCCCTTCCCTGCTTTTTCCCCTCCTTCCCATTCTCTCTCAAAAATAAACATTTAAAAAAGCTGTTTTTAAAAAGGTCATTCTTTTCCCTCATTAAATTATCTTGGCATCATTGTTAAGATCATCTGACTACAAATAATGGGAGTTTATTTCTGGACTCTTAATTCCATTTTATTGATCTATCTACTTATTGTTATGCTAGTACCACACTCTCTTGGTTACCATAGCTTTGTGATAAGTTTTGAAGTTAGGAAGGTTAGAAAGTGTGAGTTTTCCAACTTTGTTCTTTTTCTCGTTTCTTCTTTTCTGGGTCCCTTGTATTTCTCTATGAATTAAGGATCAGCTTGTCAATTTCTGTGCAAAAGGCACTTGGAATTTTGACAGGGCTCGTGCTGAATCTCTGGAGTCAATTGAGGAATATTGCTACCTTTAACAATATAAAGTCTAGTTTTCTTGTGATGTCTGTGTGGTTTTGGTATCAGGATAATATTGGCCTCATAGAATGAATTGGAAAATGTTGCCGCCTCTTCTGTACATTGGAAGAGTTTGTGAAGAGTTAGTATTATTGTTTTAAAAATAGTTGGTAGAATTTACCAGTGAAGCCTTCTGAGACTGGGCTTTTCTTTGTGGGAAGGGGTGTGTGTGTGTGTGTGTGTGTGTGTGTTTGTTTAATATTAAGCTGTGGTAAAATATACATAACATAAAATTTATCATCTTAAACCGTTTAAAAATGCACAGTTCATTGGCCCTGAATCAAGGCCAGCAGTTTGTTGAAGCTGTTGGTTTCAAGCAGGAGCCTAAAGAAATGTCTTTCTATGGTCTGTTGGCCATTTCAGAACTTTGGAAATGTAATGGTCAGTTCATTAGAAAGAAACATCTGAATAAGAAAAAAAAAATGTACAGTTCAATAGTGTTGAGTATATTCACACTGTTGGGCAGCCAGTCTCCAGAAGTGTTTTCATCTTGCAAAACTGAAACTCCACCAGTTAAACAGCTCCCCATTCCCCCTGCCACCAGCTCCTGGCAACCATTTTACTTCCTGTTTCTATGAATTTTACTATCTTAGGTACCTCATAGAAAAACACGTTTGTTCATTTGTGACTGGTTTATTTCACTTAGCACAATGTCCTCAAGGTTCAATGTTATAGCATGTGTCAAAATGTCCTTTTTAAGGCTGACTATCCATTGTATGAGTATACCACATTTTCTTTATCCATTCATTTGTTGATGGACACTTGGGTTGTTTCTACCTTTTAGCTGTTATGGATAAAGCTGCTGTGAACGTGGGTATACAAATATATCTTCAAGACCTTACTGCAAAGTCAAAGACTAAGGTGTCTGCTGAGGGCCCACTTTCTGGTTCATAGATGGCTGCCTTCTAGATGTATTTTCAAGGTGAGGGAGCTCTCTGGGGTCTTTTTATAAAGGCACTAATCTAATTCATGAGGGCTCCTCCCTCATGACCTAATTACCTTCCAAACACCCCACCTCCAAATAACATCACATTGGGAATTACATTTCAACATAGATATTTTAGATACACACAAAATGTTCATTCTATTCACTGAAGTAATATATGCGTATAATTTTAAAAGTCAGGTAGTAATACATGACTTTTTAAAACCGAAAACATAGTTCCCCTCCCAACCACCTTCAACCTTTTTATCTTGGTTTGTAAAGTTTTAGATAAATATATACATCATAAATCTAAATGTTTTTGCATCCAGTGAAACAGAACATTTATGGATGTATTTATAACCTTAGGAGACTGACATCAGGCAGGATAACCAGGCTTTTATTCATACAGATCCATTTGTTGTCCAGAAGGTCAAAGGGTTCTGTGTGAGACATGATTTAAGTAAGGCAGGGCCTAAGAATCCTGACTCAGGTGACCTGTGTGTTCTGAGTCATCTCCAGACTATCAGTGGTTATTGTTTTATGATACGTGTCTAGCTTTAGAGTAGGAAATGAAGGAGGAGGCATCTATAAGGTATTTGTCCTGAGGCAACTGGAGACTCACCATCATAAATGGACACGGAAGTCTTATGATGTTGCAGAATGTAGTTTTAGGCCTGAAAGCTGTAAAGACATTTAAGACAGTTTTTGCTTTCGTGCTGGTTTACAATCTAGTTTTGGACCTATGACTCTCTTTTCCCCCATGGAATGCTGGTTAACAATACAAGATAGTATATGCTGAGCTTAGAGAGGGGAATAATCAGAGCATTGGTGTGCTTGAGAAAGATCTCTTAGAGGTGGTGAGACTAACTGGACCTTATGGAGAACGTATAAATTGGGACAAAAGGAGAGGAGGAAGGTGGAAGGAAAAGAAGGATATTACAAAGAGGAAAGACTGAGTCATGCTTACTACCAAGAGTGGAGTAGTTTCTTTTGGGGACTGGTATGAAAGGTTAGAGATTAGGTTATAGAGATGGGTAGGAATGATGATTGAGTGCCTTAAGCTGCTTGCAAGTTGTGCGGAATTAATCTTATATGCAGTAGAATCCATTGAAGTTTCTATCAATAAAATATTGGTATCTGGATAATCTGGTATCTGGATGTATGTAGGCTGGATTACAGGGGCAGAGAATAGAGGCAGGAGAGAATATAAAATGCTATTAAGAGTAGAGTAATCCAGGGGCACCTGGGTGGCTTAGTCGGTTAAGCGTCCGACTTTCGCTTAGGTCATGATCTCGCGGTTCGTGGGTTCGAGCCCCGCGTCGGGCTCTGCGCTGACTGCCAGCTCAGAGCCTGGAGCCTGTTTCAGTCTGTGACTCCCTCTCTCTCTGACCCTCCCCTGCTCACGCTCGCTCTCTCTCTCCTAGAAATAAATAAAAAACATTAAAAAAAAAAAAAAGTAGAGTAATCCATAAACAAAGTCATGAAGGAAAACTTAGTAGGACTTGGTGATGGATGGTGGCAGAGAGCCAGGAAGTCAAGGAGGACTGGTGTTAAGTGTTGCATAGGAAAGATTCCATGAACAGAAATAAGACCTGTAGGGGAAGTTCTGAGTTTTTGAAGCCTGCTGAGTTTTGGATTATATATGTTAAGTTTGAAGTGGAGAGGGGCATCCTATAGAAACAGGCAGTTGGAACTTCACAGAACCCACAAGAACTTTCAGGAAAGCTGACATGGTTTTTACTATATAATTATAATACAATAGTTGGGAAAAATGAAGCCTGCAAAATGGCTATTTGGGTTGCTGTTATTGTTATTGCCTGCTCTGTGTAGTAAGATCTTGAAGGAAAAGGTTTTGGAGTGAGGAGTTTAAGCATGTAAATCTAAAAAAAAAGATCATTTTAACCAGTTGCCAATAAATGGTTTAATGGATGCTTTGTTGAATTAAAAAACAAACAAACAACAATAAAAAGCGAAGAAACGCTGCCCCCAGAAGTGAAGGAGAGATTAGGTAAAGCTGTAGAGAAATTTTGAGGTAGAATAGAGGTGATGAAGTAGTTCTTGATATATGACCTTGATCTAAGTAAAGTAAGAGATTAGCTCATCTGCTAAGAGTGAAAGAAGAACATTGAGAACTTGAACAGTGTAGGAAGGGTTTATGACTGGCTGCAGTTAATATATTTAAGCATCTATGCAAGACACACACACAAAATACTGAATGATGGAAGTAGGTGCACAGTCAACATGATTTCATGACATTTTATGACTAGCAATACTTAGTGGCTCTGATTCAGGCGTAAAGAAAGCAGTTGGTCGGGTTATACGAGGTTGGATGAGTTTTTCTAGATTGCTAAGAGACAGTGTTGAAATACTTGGCTCTGGCTCAGAAAGGGTCAGAGAGAAAGAAAAGCAAGGGTAAAGGTATAGAGGCAATGAACAGAGATGCAAAAGGGGACACTAAAGTGCTTAGAGAAGGTAGTTCCAAGTGATAATATAGATCCAAAGCCTCACCAGGCAGTAGAAGGGAAGGTAATGTGGAGTAGTTCTGGGAACTGAGACCTCAAGGTATAAGATGAATCTATGTTAGGCATTCCTCTATCATAGAAGAGAAGATGGAGGCACACCAAGAGATAGCTGGCCAGCAATCATGCAGTATATTGTAGCGTGGCAATTCAAGAGACAGTTCATAGGTTCGTTTTATTGTCATAATCATTCAAACTGGAATAATATGGGATATTGTACAAGAATTTTAAATGTAGAAAAGTAGAAAATAATTATTACCCAACTCTTAACTCTGCATTCAGTTTGATATATAATGTGGTCTTCCAGACTCCTCGCATATACATACAGGTGCTTTTTTTCTCTTTTTATCACTTAGTATATTGTGAACTTATTTCTAAATTAACACGTATTTATTTCTAATTGCATGTATTCTGTTGGAGGGATGTACTACTTGTAATCTAATCCCTTCATGGATATTTCGATGTTAATAATGTTTTATTATAAATAATGCTGTAATGAACATTCTTATATTCTTGTACCCTTGTCTTATTACTTCCATAAAATAAACTTTTAGAAGTCCAATTACTAGATCAAAGGGCATGCACGTTTGAAATTTTGATACTTATTACCAAATTGTGCTCCAGAAAGGCTGTACTAACTTATATTCTTGCTGATCAGGATGTGTTTTTACTTCACTCTTATTACCACTGGTTGTTAACTAATCTTTTTCCTTATTTTAATTTGCACAAAAAGATATTTCCTTGTTTTTAATGTTCATTTCATTGCTGTTGAGGTTAAGTACTTTTTCATATGTTCACTGAGGCTGGATCTGCTTCAGTGTCACATGCTTTTGTGAGAAACAGATGAGGAAGTAAAAAAGATCATTTGAATAGAGGTGTGGGTTAAAAGGAGATGATACAGCTTTGATTTAGAGTCGCATTGCAGGACAGAGAAAGAAAGACTGATTGATTGTCCTATTCCACTGGGAAAGAGTAGACAAGAAGACTGCTTTTCCCTCCCTAGAATTAGTTGGACTAGTTTCTCAGTGATATATTGAGTCTCCTAAAAAATTTAATTTACTTTTTAAAAATTTTAACGTTTTTATTTATTTCTGAGAGAGAGAGAGAGAGAGAGAGTGCGCACGTGAGAAGGGGAAGGTCAGAGAGAGAGGGAGACACAGAATCTGAAGCAGGCTCCAGGCTCTGAGCTAGCTGTCAGCACAGAGCCCAACACGGGGGTCGAACCCACGAACCGTGAGATCATGACTTGATCCAAAGTCAGCCGCCCAACCGACTGAGCCACCCAGGCGCCCCAATTTACTTTTGAAAAAGCTAAACATTCCCATGGCTCAGTCTCACTCCCATCCCACAGTTACCTGCTTTTCTTAGTTTTCTATGTATCCATGTGGTATTACAGTGTGAAAAGACAAATATCTATGCCATGCTCCCTCTTCTTATACAAAAGCAGTTTACTAAATATATCATTCTGTACTTGCTTTCCTTCTGCACTTTACTTTCTTTATTTAACAAAATATCTTGGAGATCTTCCATGGATTTTTTTTTTTAAGGAAAGCAGTACTTGTGGAACTCCAGAATACACTAAGACAGTTTTAATTTAATGTTACTTAAATGTGTACAAACAGCACTGGACATAACTTCCATGCCAACAAACCATACTACAAAATCAACAGAATTAAAGTCAACATCGATATGACACAACTGTTCGGCCACAACTAATTAGATACTTACAGCAAGACTTATGTAGTGACTGCTGAGGTATAGTTTCTTACGGCTTTAGGAAGCCTGTATGCACTTGTACCTTTGCTGGTGCATTTCTCCCACCACTTTTCTGTAATCCAACCCAGTCCTCTTTCATTCTAGCCTCTATTCCATAGCACTGTCCTCTTTCTGTAGGAGTTATATCATCATGCTATATGATTTACCTATTTATTGTGTTTATGTGTATATTCTTCATGAGAATGTAAGGTTTTTTTTATGAAGTGCAGGTCTTCTTTTTATTCACTGATATATCCCAAATACCCAGAACTGATTCTGGCACATAACAGATAGACAGATATTTGATGAAGAAATGAGTGAATGAACAAATGGAGTCTGAGAACCACTGGTGGAGAATGCTGGAGCAGTCATATAAGTCAAAGAGTGTAGAAAAGAAGTAGGTTCAGTAAGGTCTAACCCTGGCTTAGATGGAAGGGAGGCCAGTGTGGCTGGTTGTGGAGTGGTTGGAAGAGGGAGAAGTTGACTTGTGGTCTGTAGTGCTCTCTGGATCCTGGGAATGAGATGCAGAGCCAGTTATTGACAACCTTAGATAGGCCATTGTGTGCCCTCCATGGCAGCCCATTAGATTCTGGGACACTTTCTCCTGAACTCAATCAGAGGGAAATACAAAATAGCTTTTTTCCATTCTGTCATTTACTACCTTAAAATAGCTTTTATTTTTGGGGTTTCTGGGTGGCTCAGTTGGTTAAGTGTCCAACTCTTGATTTTGGCTCAGGTCATGATCTCACGATTTATGGGTTGAGCACCTGCATTGGGCTCTGTGCTGACAGTGCAGAGCTTACTTGGGATTCTCTCTCTCTCTCCTCTCTGCCCCTCCCCTGCGTATGCCCCCTTCCAAAATAAATAAACTTAAGAAAAATAGCTTTTATTTTCTAGATTTGCATAACAAAGGCATAGTCTTATTTCAGGGACAATGGAAGAACCGCTGTACTGATTTCCTAAGACTTGATATAACTAGAAAATTTTAAATGCCAGAAAGAGGAAGGAGAACCACTGACTTACACAAGGGTAATCAATTAAAGTAAAGAGTTGATGATATTCTTTTTGTTTGTAGAAAGTAACTAAAAGGGAGGTGCGATTGTTTTCCTAGATGGGGCAGAGTAAGCTGTGGCACATACCCCCCTGGTTCAGCGGTCTTGGCTTGAACTACGGCACAGCCTGGAATATTTGTTTGGGGGTGGTGGAGTTTTGTTATTAGAAGAATTTGATCAGTTCCAGTTCTTCCAACCACATGTTGCTGCAGTAGGGCCATTGCAGACTTCTCTTTAGGCATACTGTGCCATCAGCATTGAATGATACCTCATTTCCACCTTGCAGTAGGAGGTGGGATGGCTGATCACATGGGGCATTGTAAATTTTAGTTAACAAATACACACACAGTGTAGTTTAAGAATATTATTTCTTGGGAAGATTCTTTTGTAAATATAGCTTCCGCCTAGCCTGAGGGTAACTTCTTGAGTTAAACTTAGAAGAGGGAATAATTTATTTAGATGGTGCTTTGGGAAAGTGCCAGTATAAGTATATATAGTTTTACAAATTTCTAGTGCTTTCACTTAGGCTGTTTTATGATTCCCCCAGAAACTTCTCAGGTTGGTAATGCCCTTGGGTCTCTTTTTTGCTATCTTCCCTAAGATTTTCTTCCTTGAAGTTCACTGACTCATAGAATGGTCCTGGAAGTGACTTTAAAGATCCTTTACTCTAGTTCTTCCCATAGTTACCACAAATCCAAAGGGGTCAGGTCTAGAGTTCCAACAGCCAGACATTCTGCCATCTGGACTCTGAGATCTCCTAGGCTGAGGCTGCTAGACTGCAGAGGTAGTGACCTGATTCATCTCTCTCCCTTCCCTCCTCTCCTTCCCTCCCTTGCCTCCCATTCCTTTCTCCCTCCCCTTTACTGCTTTTCTTATTTTATCATCCCATTTTCCTTTCTTATTTCTAGGCCATCTAGGTCAGCCAGGGAAGGGTTAGTGAGATTAAGGTATGAAGGAGATCTTCATGACCTGAGGTGCACAAGGAAGAACATCCTTTGACCTTGAGAAATGCTAATTATGCTCTCTTTTTCCTAGGATGCTCACAACTGTATTCCTGAGCTGGACAGTGAGACAGCCATGTTTTCTGTCTATGATGGACATGGAGGTAATATTAGTAGATCATATTGGTGACATTCTTGGACCCTAGTTCCAGACTTTAGAGGGCAAGAACAGATCCTTTGTTCTTTTCCTTTCCAAGGTTCTGGTCGTAAGATATTGTTTCCATTCCTAGTGCTTTTTTTCCTCTTTTCTGCCATTCTACCTTCCTAACAAGATATTGTATGGGTTTATAATCTCACCAGGCCTTGTTTTAATCTGAAAAGCCTCTTCCTATATTGCAGTTTATCTTTTTCCCAATGAGAATTAAGTATACAGGTAAGAAAAGACAAAAAGTATATTAATATAGCCCTGAGAGAGTTGATGGTGAAATCCATTTCCTGGATCAGAACTGCCTAAACAGTTGTCTTTTTTTTTTTTTTTTTTTTAATGTTTTATTTATTTCTGAGAGAGAGAGACAGCATGATCAGAGGAGGGTCAGACAGAGAGGGAGATACAGAATCTGAAGGAGGCTCCAGGCTGTGAGCTAGCTATAAGCACAGAGCCCGACACGGGGCTCGAACCCACAAACCATGAGATCATGACCTGAGCTGAAGTCAGACGCTTAACCGACTGAGCCACCCAGGCGCCCCAACAGTTGTCTTTCAAATATGTTTCAGTTGTATAAGATAACCATTTCCTCAGCCCTTAGGGTTCAGTCCAGTATGGCATATAAATATTATATTACTTTATATGTAGGAAGCAGGGCTCTGGGTGACCTTACTTGTCTTCTAGGGGAGGAAGTTGCCTTGTACTGTGCCAAATATCTTCCTGATATCATCAAAGATCAGAAGGCCTACAAAGAAGGCAAGCTACAAAAGGTCTGTCTTTTCACAGTGCTCCTTCTCTACTTCTGTAGGTTTTCCCTTGTTTCCCAATCCCATGGTGTTTCTTTTCTTGTTGCCAGTAAGCTACTGTTTACTGCATTTCTTAAAGAATTCTGTGCCCCAAACATTTTATCCCTACTTGAGCCTTTTTAGAGCTGCCTCATTATTCCCAGGTCTCTGAACTGTTTATTTATGTGTGAGTGTCTCCTCATGTTGCAGATTACACTGTGACTTGCATGCTGTTTTTGTACCTGCATTGTATATAGGCAATTCATTTTGTACCTCCTGTACTTTTTCTGACACTTGCCTTCTACTATTTTGCTTCTATCCAGGCATTAGAAGATGCCTTCTTGGCTATTGACGCCAAACTGACCACTGAGGAAGTCATAAAGGAGTTGGCACAGATTGCAGGGCGACCCACTGAGGATGAAGATGAAAAAGAAAAAGTAGCTGATGAAGATGATGGTGAGTGTGGCTAGCATCCCTTATTTGAGAGGAAATCTGCATTTTAAAGAACTCTTCTTTAATGTATATTATTTCAGTATCAATTCTAAGAGAGGATGACTTCATAGGGACTTGGGGAGTCCCCACATTAGAGAACCTTATGTTTTTCCTACACTACATGAGGTTATGAAAGGAGAAAAAAATTAACCTTTGTGTCTAGTATCCAGAGTTCTAAGCATTTTATATATATTATCTTTTGTCATTGTGGTAGGGTCTCTCTGGTTCCTGTTAATGTTTATGTGACGTTTTTTTTTCCTAGGCAGGAACTGTCATTAGCCTCAGGAGCCAGTCCTTAAGCCTGGGCTGTAGGCCTAAGACTAGCATTGTGGGCTTCCTGGGTCCTCAGCCATAATGAGGTTTCTAACTTATCAATCAAAAATGAGAAGTGATAAGAGAACTATAGTAACTAGTGTTCCTTTGACTAAGAAGAGGGTGAAAGACAAAGACTAAAGGAAGTCTCTGCAGGCAGACATTACCTGAGAAGAAACCAAAGGGGTCTTCTGAGACTTGATAGGTGAGGGGAGCCTTAGGAGTAGGCAGGGGTGGGGAAGTTGGAACTCAGGCCTGCAAGGGCTTGGATGCAGGAAGAGGGGCCGATCCTATGAAGAGTCTGGTGTGGGGGTACTGATTCAGCCTCTTCCCTGCAGTGGACAATGAGGAAGCTGCACTGCTGCATGAAGAGGCTACCATGACTATTGAAGAGCTGCTGACGCGCTATGGGCAGAACTGTCACAAGGGTGCTCCCCACAGCAAATCTGGAGCTGGGACAGGCGAGGAACCAGGGTCCCAGGGCCTCAATGGGGAAGCAGGACCTGAGGACCCATCTAGGGAAACTTCTTCAGAGGAAAATGGCCCCACAGCCAAGGCCCACACAGGCCTTTCCTCCAACTCAGAACGTGGGACTGAGGCAGGCCAAGGTGGCGAGCCTGGCACTCCCACTGGTGAGGCTGGGCCCTCCTGCTCTTCAGCCTCTGACAAGCTGCCTCGAATTGCTAAGTCCAAGTTCTTTGAGGACAGTGAGGATGAGTCAGATGAGGCAGAGGAGGAAGAGGAAGACAGTGAGGTAAGGGCCAGTGGGAGCAGACAGCTGCTGAATTTGCAGAAGGGGCCTGTTTGGTCACCATACGTAGCTTTCAACTCTTTTCCTTCTCTCCCTCCCCCTCCCTCCTCCTCTCTCCTCCTCTCTCCTCCTCTCTTCCTCTCTCCTCTCTCCTCTCTCCTCTCTCTCCTCTCTCTCTCCTCTCTCTTTCCTCTCTCTCTCCTCTCTCTCTCTCTAAGTAATCACTACACCCACTGTGAGGCTTAAACTCATGACCCCAAGATCAAGAGTCACATGCTCTACTGACTAAGCTAGGTGCCCCCCATCTTCTATTTTTATAGCAGCCCCCAAGGCCTATATTCCAGGTTTTTCTTAAATTCATTATCTCTACCAACATAGGAACCATTAGCCTTCTATCTCTTCCTTTGTCAGTACTATAACAAATAGATCTAGTTCTAGCCTTTCAGAGTCTGTCTCCTTTTTAAAAAAATTGTTTTTTAATGTTTAGTTTTGAGAGAGAGAGAGACAGAGTGTGAGGAGGGGAGGGGTGGAGAGAGGAGGAGGCACAGAATCTGAAGCAGGCTCTAGGCTCTGAGCTGTCAGCACAGAGCTCAGTGCAGGGCTCGAACGCATGAACCGTGAGATCATGACCTGAGCTGAAGTCAAACACTTAACACCCTAGGCACCCCAGAGTCTGTCTCTGAGAGGGAACAAGAAAGTGGAGGTTGTTACTTTGGATATTTCCTTCTCTGGGCCACTTATTTTCTGGCCATGTTACCTGAGAGGTGCTTGTGGCTGAGAGCCCAGGACTTACTACTTGTTACTTCTAAACCCAGTTTGGGATATCAGTTATACCCATCTGGCCCTCTCCCCTCCCCTAGATTTTTCTGTCATGATCGTATAGTTGCATCTTTCAGTGTTCTCAGAATCTGTGTCCAATCAGGGCCTCTTGGTTCTGAGTACAAGTTGGGGGGAGGGGGGCAGGGGGTCATCCCAGTCTCAGCAGCCTGGGATTATCCCTCTGGCAGGAATGCAGTGAGGAAGAGGATGGCTACAGCAGTGAAGAAGCAGAGAATGAGGAGGATGAGGATGACACTGAGGAGGCTGAAGAAGATGAAGAAGAAGAAGAGGAGATGATGGTGCCGGGCATGGAAGGCAAAGAGGAGGTATGTAGGGAAGGGGAGCAGTGAATCTGGAAAAGCCAAGAGGCTGATGTAATTTCCCTGATTGTGATTTGAGGACAGGGGATCTCCTTGCTGCCTTAGTACTGAAGTCCTGGTTATGCAGGGATATATGCTACAAGCAGAACTAGGTCTTTAGGGTAAAATTAGCTCAGAAAAGAAAGCATGCTCTAGTCTTTGGAAAGTACATGCCCCTCCTGTTTGTTAAAGCTCTCTTGGTGGTGCCAGTGAGAGGAGAAGGCATAAGTGAATGGTCGAGGAGCACCAATGAAGCGCTTGTGTCCAGAAGCTCCCATGTTGCTTCCTTTCTTCCTTTTAAGCCTGGCTCTGACAGCGGTACAACAGCGGTGGTGGCTCTGATACGAGGGAAGCAGTTGATTGTAGCCAATGCAGGAGACTCGCGTTGTGTGGTGTCTGAGGCTGGCAAAGCTTTAGACATGTCCTATGACCACAAACCAGAGGATGAAGTGGAGCTAGCACGCATCAAGAATGCTGGTGGCAAGGTCACCATGGATGGGCGAGTCAACGGGGGCCTCAACCTCTCCAGAGCCATTGGTAAGGGCCAGGAAAGCGTGGGAAAGACTTCTGGGGTCGTATTCTCTTTCAGACTACCTAGTAGTAAACTTTAATCTTAATAGACCCACGTACCTTGCCAAGTACTTTGGTATCTATTACCCCTGTCCTTAAAACATCTCCATGAGATAGGTGAAATAGCTGCCATTTTTGGATGATGAAAAAGGTGAGTGACCTATCTAAGGTTTAGCAACCTGAAAATAGGGGTGCAACTAGAAAAACTAGAACTCAGTTTTTCATTCACTTAGATTATGGAACTTTGTCAAGAAGGGAAATGAACGGCAAGGCTTGACCAGCCTTAAGCACAAGTCTGTGGGGAGTGTCTAAACTATTCATCAGCCAGCCATTCCTTTACTTCAGGAGACCACTTCTACAAGAGAAATAAGAACTTGCCACCTGAGGAACAGATGATTTCAGCCCTTCCTGACATCAAGGTGCTGACTCTCACTGACGACCACGAATTCATGGTCATTGCCTGTGATGGTATATGGTGAGCACCAGTGGAATGCCCTAAAATTCCCTCTTTTATGCAGCATTACTTCTCTTAGAGGTCTCTGAGCTGGTTTGGTTTTATCATCCCTCTAACAGCTGCTTTCAGCACCTTTTCTCAAGCTGCTCTAGAATTAGAGCCTAGGCAGACACCTTGGTGTCAAAATCCCCAAGTCTAAGGCAGAGCCAAGGAAGGACATCTCCATAGGTGTTTGCATTGGCACTGGGGGGCTGTCGCCTCTCTCTACCCTTCTCTATTCTGCTTTGTTGGGACTAAAGAAGAGTCTATTGTTTTTGACCCCAGGAATGTGATGAGCAGCCAGGAAGTTATAGATTTTATTCAATCAAAGATCAGTCAGCGTGATGAAAATGGGGAGCTTCGGTTATTGTCATCCATCGTGGAAGAGGTGAGTGCCAAGGTGGAGGAGAGAGGGTGTCTGGTCTGCATAGCCGGCTTTTTGTCTTTTGACCAGAGCTGGGAAGTATCGTTAATTACTGACTGATGCCAAACTCTGACTAGAAATTTCCACTTCCTGTATTTCCCTAACATATCTTCATGCCTCTTGCACTAGCCAAGTGGCCTGTTTTGGGACATGTGTTGCCTATTCCCCTCTTTCTGCCACCCTGCTTAGCACGGTCAGCCCTCTTGTGGGGATTTAGGTTCCTAGGAAGGTGTTCACACCCTGAAGCTGAGCTGCCCTGTCCCTTTTGTAGCTGCTGGATCAGTGCCTGGCACCAGACACTTCTGGGGACGGTACAGGGTGTGACAACATGACCTGCATCATCATTTGCTTCAAGCCCCGAAACACAGCAGACCTTCAGCCAGAGAGTGGCAAGCGGAAACTGGAGGAGGTGCTCTCTTCTGAGGGGGCTGAAGAAAATGGCAACAGTGACAATAAGAAGAAAGCCAAGCGGGACTAATGGTTGTCCAGACCCCTGCCCACCTAGACTTTTCTGAGCCCTCTGGACCTGAGACTGAGTTTTGTCTTTTTCCTTTAGCCTTAGCAGTGGTTATGAGGTGTGCAGGGGGAGCTGGGTGGCTTTACTCAGCCCATTCCAAAGAGGGCTCTCCCTCCGCACAGCAGCCTGGGAGCCTCTGCTGTCTTCCCCCGCCGCCTCCTTGCTCCTTGGGGCTCATCACCGGTTCTGTGCCTGTGCTCTGTTGTGTTGGAGGGAAGACTGGCGGTTCTGGTTTTTACTCTGTGAACTTTATTTAAGGACATTCTTTTTTATTGGCGGCTCCATGGCCCCCAGCCGCTTGCACCCGCTCTCTGTTGTACACTTTCAATCAACACTTTTTCAGACTAAAGGCCAAAACCTAATTGTGCCCGTGGTGTCCTTTTTTCAGTACTGCTGTCCTGTCCGGCCCACCCAGAGTTCCCTGACCCTAGACTCGACCTCACTGGTGGCTCTACCAAGCTCCTCTGTGCACTCGTGTGCGTGCCTGCGCGCGCCCCCCACAGTGCATGTGCCCCATGTACATGTGTGTGTCCCAAGAATGTGTGGGGCAGAGGGGGCCCAGGTATCGCAGCTCCCTGAGCTGCTGGCAGGCTGGCCCAGCGTCACAGTTCATCCTCACCCCCTCCTGGTGTCAGGAATGGTTTCCTGGTTACTCCAGGTGGGAGGTAGAATCAGCCAGGCGGCAACTAAGACTGAAAGCAAGGCCGAGGTTTCTCCTGCCCTCCTCACCGGCCTGTTTTCTATCTGTTCTCTGATTGGCTCGGTCGCTTCCTTTCGTCACAATCACTTCCTGGTCACGCTGTGGTCGTTTTTGCCGCTTCTGCTTTCCACGGACTACGCGTCCCGTGTGGCTCTGCGGCAGCGGAAGCGGAAGCGAGGACGGAGGTACCAGCTGGTCTCCGTC
>NW_027531902.1:3513401-3571811 GCF_008692635.1 Crocuta crocuta
CAGGTCGGGGTAGAGGGGGACTCCTGAGGGATGGGGTGGGCGATCTGGACTCCTAGCTTCTACTAAGAGAACCCGAGAGGGTCTGCGAGTACGGGAAGTACGGGCTGCGAGGGCTAGCTCCCGGGGTGCGGATGATGGGCACGGTTCCTGAGGGACAATCTACAAGCCCCCTCCCCTCTTCAGTGGATACCGAAGACTCCCTCGACGAAGGACCTGGGGCCTTGGTATTGGAGAGTGACTTGCTACTAGGCCAGGATCTGGAGTTTGAGGAGGAAGAGGAAGAGGAAGAAGAGGAAGGTGACGGCAACAGCGACCAGCTCATGGGCTTCGAGAGAGACTCAGAAGGTGGGTTTGAGGGATTTGATTAAGGACTAGTGACCACTGGAACCTGGGCCCTTCAGGAGCCAGGTTAGGATTTAGTGCTAGTGAGCTAAAGTCGGAAACAGTGCCACAACCTAGAGATGATTTAGTTTAGATTTGAGCTGGATTTCATTTGCCCAGTTGTTCATTGAGCGCCATCACTTTATTGAGGTGAAGTTTGGGGGCCTGGTCCAAAGGTGGTATGAATAGGACAGTGGATGACAGAGCAACTGGTTAAAGTTAATGCCCTTTAATAACCTTGTCCTTCTGCTTAGCACATTCCTTCTGTGAAGTTCACTTGAAGAGATTCAACCAAACAACTTATTATTCAAATTAAGTTATGTCTAATCTAACTCCTTTTCATCTGCAGCACAAACCCCTTTTGTATGGAGATTTTGGTCCTTATCAAGTATTCTTGCACATTCCTTTCCCCTGTGATGGTAACATCACCCCACCCTAATCTGCTGCAAAACTTCCCCACTTAATGCTACCTATACTCCTTAGTATAGGTATATAGTATAGGTATATATATAGTATGTTTCTGAAAATCATCGAGGGAATTCATGTAAAAGAGAATCCATCCTTTAGGTGCCTTACTTTGTTTTCACTTCTCTCCAGATTTTGCTTCACTCTTTTCATTTTATAATCAGCTCTGTACTAAAAAGGACCTTACTAATACAGAGCTTAGAATGAGATGTCAGGTCTCTGCCTTGTGTACTTGTACTTTTTTTTTATCCCAAGAATCACCCAATTACATTATTCATTTCAGTCTGCGGTCCACTGTGAGCCTTTGCTCTTTTTCAGTGCAGTGGAATTAGGTACAACTGTCATCAGTAAGTTAGTCCAGGCTCAGAAGCAGAGAATTCATAGTGAATTTTCAGGATCACTGAAGTGAAGAGTGGAGCCAAACAAGTGGGGAGACACCAGTGAGAAAAGCAAGTTTGGAGCCTGGTCATATTCCATGTTGATGTTTCTTCTCATGTCTGTCTTACCAGGAGACTCTCTGGGGGCCAGGCCTGGGCTTCCCTATGGGCTGAGCGATGACGAGTCTGGGGGCGGCCGGCCACTAAGTGCTGAGAGTGAAGTTGAGGAGCCAGCCAGGGGTCCAGGGGAGGCCAGGGGTGAGAGGCCAGGCCCAGCCTGCCAGCTGTGTGGGGGGCCGACAGGTGAGGGGCCGTGTTGTGGGGCAGGAGGGCCGGGTGGGGGGCCCCCGCTGCCCCCACGGCTATTATACTCATGCCGCCTCTGCGCCTTCGTGTCCCACTACTCGAGCCACCTGAAGCGGCACATGCAGACACACAGCGGGGAGAAGCCGTTCCGCTGTGGCCGCTGCCCCTACGCCTCAGCCCAGCTCGTCAACCTGACGCGACATACCCGCACCCACACTGGCGAGAAGCCCTACCGCTGTCCCCACTGCCCCTTTGCCTGCAGCAGCCTGGGCAACCTGAGGCGGCATCAGCGCACCCACGCGGGGCCCCCCACTCCTCCCTGCCCGACCTGTGGCTTCCGCTGCTGTGCTCCACGTCCAACCCGGCCTCCCAGTCCCACAGAGCAGGAGGGGGCAGTGCCCCGGCGACCTGAAGGTAAAAAGCCAGGGACCGAAGGAACCTGGGACATGGGTGGGTGGCCTTAGGGATACTTGGTTGGATTCATAGCCCAGGCCTCATTGTCCCCACAGATGCTCTGCTGCTTCCAGATTTGAGCCTCCACGTGCCACCAGGTGGTGCCAGTTTCCTGCCGGACTGTGGGCAGCTGCGGGGTGAAGGAGAGGGTCTTTGTGGGACTGGATCAGAACCACTGCCAGAGCTGCTGTTCCCTTGGACCTGCCGGAACTGTGGACAAGAGCTGGAGGAGGGGGAGGGTGGTCGGCTGGGAGCTGCCATGTGTGGGCGTTGCATGCGAGGAGAGGCTGGAGGGGGTGCCAGTGGGGGGCCCCAGGGCCCCAGTGACAAAGGCTTTGCCTGTAGCCTCTGCCCCTTTGCCACTCACTATCCCAACCACCTGGCCCGGCATATGAAGACGCACAGTGGCGAGAAGCCCTTTCGCTGTGCCCGCTGTCCCTATGCCTCTGCTCATCTGGATAATCTGAAACGGCACCAGCGCGTCCACACAGGAGAGAAGCCCTACAAGTGCCCCCTCTGCCCCTATGCCTGTGGCAACCTGGCCAACCTCAAGCGTCATGGTCGCATCCACTCTGGGGACAAACCTTTTCGGTGTAGCCTTTGCAACTACAGCTGCAATCAGAGCATGAACCTCAAACGCCACATGCTGCGGCACACAGGCGAGAAGCCCTTCCGCTGTGCCACCTGCGCCTACACCACAGGCCACTGGGACAACTACAAACGCCACCAGAAGGTGCATGGCCATGGTGGGGCAGGAGGGCCTGGCCTCTCTGCCTCTGAGGGCTGGGCACCCCCGCACAGCCCCTCCTCTGTGTTGAGCCCTCGGGGCCCAACAGCTTTGAGTGCCGCTGGTAGCCGGGCTCTCCATACAGACTCGCCCTGAACCAGGTCCTTCTCCCTCAGGGCCCTATGGATTAGCCCTGACTGTCCTGTGCGTTTTATACAGATGGACCAGAAGCCACCTTCTACTTCCTCCCCCGCTGGCCAGGGGCTCCACAGACTAACCTAGGCACTCACTATATGGACCAGCCCAAACCCCATGGGCGGGGGGCCCATATGGACCAGGGGGCCTTGCCTTGACTGATGCACTTCATGAGCTCAGTGAGAAGGGCCCTGTATTCACCTCCACTGCTCCCAGGGGCAGTAGAGGAACTGGCTGGGGGACTGCCCAGCCTCCCACCTGTTTAACTTATTTCAGTGCTTTATAATAAAGGAAACACTAACAAAGCCATGTCTATGCTGAGTTGGCAGTGGCAAGCACAGCTCCGCCTTACCCTTAGCACAGCAGTCTGTGCCATGATGGGGGAGCAGGGGCAGTGAGGGAACCAGAGGTAGGCAGCAATCAGGCTGAGTTTAATGATGGGGAGCTGGGCCAGACCGTACACAGACCTCTGCCCATCCCCTTGGCCCATGGCCCCGAGAAGCCAGAAGCAGCCCCGGGGGAAGATGCGGTTCTTCCCCAAGGCAGGTAGCCATGGTCCCTTGGACTTTGTGCAAAATACTAAATGCTAATTTGGCATTAAGGGCCAGCTCTGAAAAAGAGAGAACAATCCTTTGTGCAGCCAGCCCAGGGGGTGGAAAGGAAGGTGGGTTAGGAAGCCCCTGGCCAAGAGAAGGAGGGAAGGAAGGAAAAGACCCCCTGGCTTGGGGGATACAGACACAGGGCAAGTTTCTGAACATTCCTCCGGGGCAGAGGGCAGACATCTGAGCACTGGAGATCACAGATCCTCATCTCCAATGCCCTCGAAGGCAAAATTGCCGTGGACATCACTGGCACTGGCATCTGTGCTGGGACTGCCAATCCCCCGCAAGCTCACGGCACTCAGCTTGCTCTGTAACAAAGGCAGGGTTGGCGTCAGAGGGCTCGAGCCTCCCTGAGACTCCCCTACCAACACCAACCTCACCAACCCTCACGGGAAAACTCACTGAGAGTTTGACCATGGACTCCCGGCTGGCATCGGGGGACTCCTGGGGAAGAGGAGGCAGAGGTGTCAAAGAGCTCACTGGGGGAGGTAAGGCAAGGCTAGGAGGTGGGGTACTGATCTGAAAGCAATACTTACAAGCAGGGGTGGGGACTTCACCGCTTGCTGGCTGTCTGAGCGTCTCAGGGTGCCCCCTACCCGCCGGCGCAGCATCTGGGGATGGAGACACGAAGCGCTGATAAGGGCAGAATTCCCTTTGGACTCCCGTCACTTCCCCTCCCTCTCAGGAGAACACCCACACCTAGGACAAAAGGCAGGGAGAGCACAACTACTCAGCTGCTTGGCCCACACGTCTGGCTTACCTTCCTGATGCTGCCACCAGATTTCTTCACCATCAGTTCGTCTACCATAGACTGCAAGCAGATACTCATCATGATCGCCTGAGGGCAAGAAGAGAGCTCAGCTTGACTAGAGTGGTCATCCTGAGCCCAGGTCCCCTAAGACAAGGGCTCCCACTCACATGGAGTCCTGGAAGCCCTAGACTTGGGTATTTAAGAGAGCGGTGCAATGGGCTCCAGAGGAGGCCTGAGGGTGGGCTCACACCTGGGGGCTGGTGATGGTGACCCACTGTAGCCGGTCCTTGCTCATGAGGTATTCAAAAGCCAGTTCCAGGCGCACCTCACCCCGGCCCCGGCCTGGGCTGCTTGTGCCTCCACTGGGCAGTGGCACCTGGGAGAGAAAGGGGAGTTAGGCTGAGATCATTCTGACCAATCTGCCTCCCTCCTTGACCCACCCATTCCTGAAGCTCAAGGCTTGCCAGAACACCATCTCAAAGGCCTACCCCAACTCACAGAGGAGGTGACCCGCCAGCACCGCATGCGGGTGACCCGGAAGGAGCCTTCCCGGAGTTGCTGGCCAGGTAGGCGGAGCTGGAGGCTAAGCTCACTGTTGCCTGCACTCACTACCACGGGACAGTCCTTCTCTGGGAAGTCAGCCACACAGGCATCGAAGCGCAAGTAGCCATAGTGCCGCAGTGTCTGAGCCAGCCGCAGGAACTGAAACCCAGTCACCACAGGGGGCGGGTCAGGAAGGGAAATGGGGCGAGTCAGAAAACAACCCCTGAAAGACGAAAGGGAAGCAGACCTACCTCCTTCTTAGAGACCTTCTCTTGCAGAGATTTGAGCTGCCGGTGCTGCTCCTTGGTGACCAGAATCCACCCACGCTCAATGTCTGATACCGTCTACAGTAGAGATGGGGGGTGGGGGAGCAGGGTTGGAGCTCCCAATCAGAGGTCCAAGGAAGGTGTCCAGTTACCTCTGTCCATCCTGACCCTTAGCCCCACACTTGAGCGACCTCTTTGCAGTGAGTCCTTGACTATATCAGCTTACAAAGTAAGGAGAATCGATTGTGCCAGATACCCTGACAGTATTCTAGGAACTTCCCCACGAACTGGGGAGTAAAGACATGAAGAGTTTTCTTGGCAGAGTGAGACACCAGTATCTATCTCAGGGGAAGGGTTTCTGAGGCAGCTCCAAGCTCACCTGAGCATAAAGCAGGTTCAGGCCAACCCGGTTCTCCATGACATCGTCATCATAGGCAGAGTCCCAATAACTGTGAGGCCAAGGGGTGGAAAGGGGATAATGGGACTAAGGTGGGGTAAGGCGAGAGAGGTAGAATAGAAAACAGGAGCAAATCTGGACTTTTGGGGCAAATGGCGGTACGGTGGGACGAAACTTGGGAGGCCTTGTCCCAACGCTATTCCCTTGTCCAGGTTATTCTATCTCAGTACGTGGCCCAGTAATCGAGTCCAGCGCCCTTCCCCCTCCTCCCAACCCAGCCCTGACCTCTTCCTTAGCACAATCTTATACTCTTGACTCCGAAGACTGGTAACAGATACATAAGGCAGCTCAAACTCTTGCAACTTCCGTATGACTATGGGTTAAAAAAAAAAAAAAAAAAAAAAAAAAGGAAAATGTCATGAGACTCAAGGGGAGAAAAGCCAAGAGAGAAACTCTAAGGAAATGTTACATTCTGGGAGGGATTAGGGGGCAAATTCACCACCAGATGCACAGGGAAGTAATCAAGTCCACGAAACTCACAAGAAAAGGTTCCGTCCTCTTTCTCTCGAACTAGAAAGAGACTGAAGTATCCGATCAAGTCATCTGGAAGATCCAGCTTTGCAGACACAGCCTGGGAATAGGGAAGGAAGTACAGCTCATCATACTGGCTGGTTCCAGTCACCCCGAAACCTATGGCCCTGAGGTGCAGGGGAGGAGGGGCAGTGCAGTACAAGTGCCTCACCTCTAGGACATCTTCAGTCTGATCTGAAGTTAGCACATTGACCAGAACTTTCTGCCCGTTGCTGAGCAGCACTTCCAAGGAAACTTCCTCTGTGGGGACCTGCTGTGTCTCCTGGTAGTGAACATACATGAGAATGGAGGCACTGCCTTGTTAATACCTGCCCAGCATCTAGCTCTGACCCTTCCCAAATCCTCTCTATTTCTAGATCCTTCTAGTGTCCTTATTCTCAGCTGCTTAATTACAGGCTGGGTTTCCTTGATTTCATTAGTACAGTAGAAGCCTTACCCCATAAAAAATGGTGCCTGGATGACTCTCTTGTAGCCACGACCTTAAAATGACACAGCCCTGCAGGAAAGTCCTTCCCTTAAATCTTGGTTGCACCCAGAGTCTTACCTGTTGTGCCCGACGCAGGAAGCTGTTGAAGGTCTCACTGCTCCCAAGCAGCGGGTCTTGCCGAACTGTGGGGACAAGAGGACAATGTTGCAGTGACTTAGGGCTCCGTGACTCCCCCAGGTCTTTTTTTGGTAGGTTCCCCCCTACCCCATTTCCTGGACTGGTGATGGCCTGTCACATCCCCCAGCTGGCCTCACCTCACTCACTGTTTGCATAAATTCTTCACCTGCCCCACCCTTGGCTGCCATCTAGTTGAGTCCAGTCTATAGAACTAGGGAAATAACAATGTTAACCTAAAGCACGTCAGAGAGTTCTCTCCGCACCAATCTGAACTGCTTTAAAACTATTTAGCATTACGTTAGTATTTCCAAACTGTGTTAGTATACTGACCAAATTGCTTTGCTGATACCCAGAGCATCCTCGCATGCTTTCTTAATTAAGTAACAGAGGAAATAAAAGGCTCCCCAGATGTAGAAATTAATTCAGGACGGTCTACAGAACCAGTTGTTTTGAGTCTCTATCCCATAGTTCTCAACAGTTAGCCTCAAGTTCCCTCCAACCACTCACCAGCTTGCATGTACTTCTCTAACTGCTCTCTCCTCTGTTCTACCTCAGCAGGTGTCAGAGAGAAAAGCTTCTTTGGGGGAAATGCAGGAAGAACATTGGCCCCATACTCCTTCCGAAGCTATTTGGAGAAAGAGATACAACCCTTCACATAAACACAGCAAATGAGAAATGGTACTCCACACTCACAACGTTCTCTTGGGCTCCCTTCCCTTACCTCGGTCTCTGCTCCCCCATCTAGCCTGGTCATCCAGGAAATAATTCCTTTGGAGAAGGTAGCATGCCACCAGAGCCTGTTCCTCTGTTCTAAATGTAAGTTGTTTCCTATCTTACTGTGTACAAGTCAGCCCCTTCACAGTGTGTGTGTATGTGTGTGGAGGGGGGAGAGGGTGTTGTATAGGTCCAGGGCCTAGGGAGCCAGCCCCCTGATTATTTAGCAAGGCTGTGTTCATTGAACCCTCACAGGAAGCAAAGGGCTTTCCAAGGAAAATTTCTGTGCCTAGTAAATATAGCCAAACATGAACACAAAATGTCTTAGGACTTAACGGGACTTTGCAGATCAACAAATCCAGTTTTCAGTCTTAGAAACTAAGGCAAAAGAAATTAGGTAACTTGCGCAGGGCTGCACAGCTAGTTATCAGTGGAATCAGGACTCTGTACTGAGTCGAAAAGAGCTTGCAATCTGGTGAGTAGAACGCAGAAACATTGCATCACAGACACAGGATTACTGAACAGCTAGGCCCACTGAAAGTTGCTGAAGAGCACAGAAGAAATTGGTGAATGGTTTTATGAGCAGGGAAAAGAATTTCAAGTTGCAGCTCAGATGACAGAAGGAATGTACTTCAGCGGCAGAGGGGGGAGGTCGGTTTTTCCATGCACAGGCAAAGGCTGAAGTAAGACTGGGCACAAGGAAGCAGAAAGGCGGATGTGAGTTGAAGGAGAAGCAGTTAGAGCGGCAGACAGTACGCTTCTGAGGGAGTTCCCCGGAAATGTCAATCGATAACATGAAGCACCAGATCCTCCCCAGTGGCAGTGATTAAAGGGAAACTACACAGCCCAGGGGCAGCGACGAGGGGAAACACGGAGACACTGATGCCCCGTCGCAGGAAAGGGCTTGAAAGCTGCCTCAAGGCAGGGGTGCTGGTCCCACCTGCTCGTGCAGCCCCAGGAGCTGGCTGTAGCGCACGCGGCAATGCAGGACTCCATTCACGTGAATATTATAGGCCTGAAGACACAAAAGCAGGCAAGCATTTTAGGGTCGCAGTCTGGGCGACCCCCTTGAAAGCCCTGGCCAGAGGTTGCCTGACACAGCTCCGCCTGAGTAACGCACCGAGATCTTCCACGGGCTTATCAGTCTGTTCTCCCCAGGGCCAGGTCCCAAAGCAGAAGGACCAGCCCCGGGACAACGGGGGCGCTGGTGCCGCAGTCCCCCTCCCCAAGAGGCCAGTGTCGCCCACCAGAGCAGCCGCGGCCCAGCCAGGGGGAGGCGACGCAGGCGAACAAAAGACCTGAAGGAGCTGGGGCGACCTTTGGACGAATCTGAGACGGGCTATAAGCTCCCAGCGAGGCCGTCGGGAATCGGCTGCCTGGGAAAAAGGCCCCAAGGGGGGCGGCCAGGCCTCGGAGGCCGCTCAGAGAGGGCTCCGGCCCGTTATCCCCGCCCCTGCCCGGCCCGGCTCCGGCCGCTCCTCACCACGTAGGCGGAGCCGCCGCTGTCCCCGCTGCGGGACTCGGTTTCAGGAATGGAAAAGTGCATGTTCCCTGCGGCAGGGCCCAGCCGGGCTCCGGACTGACAGGGCTGCAGCGGCTTTACACGCTCGCCTCCGCCGCTCAGCGCGTCCCCGCTGCCTCACTCGCCATTTTGGGGGGTTGGGGGGTTGGGATCAGAGGTAGGAAGGGTGGTGGGACGTCCGCTCTAGGGCGCGGCCCCTCCGGCATGCTGGGGATTGTAGTCTAAAGAGCAAGAGCGGACTGCCAGGACTGGGAGCCCAGAGGTGAGAAGGCCCTCATCGGTGCCCGTAGCCCAGGGCGGAGCTCCAGTGCACGTCGGAGATTGTAGTCCGCTGGGGGCTGCGCGCCACGGGTGTCGGCCCAGGTGGCGCTGTAGGCCTAGGGACCGCGGCGGGCGGAGCCTAGGACGGAGGGTGATGGCTGCCGTGGCTGTGGCTGTTCGCGAGGGTGAGTGAAGGGCGGGGGCGCACTAACAGGTACGCGGAGCCTCCCGGCGCTGGACGGCTGCGGCTGAGCCCTGAGTCCCTCTGGGTGCTGTCGTTTCGTTCCGGCGCCTCTCCGGACTCTGGGGCGCACCGCCTGGGGCGCAGTCCGGCGCCGCGCACCGGCTGGCTCCGGCGAGAAGGGCGGGGGCCCCCCCGGGCCGCCTCCCCCGCCTTCCTTTTGATCCTGCCGCGCACTGCGTCCCCACGCGGATCCCTGGCTAGCCTCCCTCCTGGCGGCCGAGCCGTGCTCATGCCGACCCAGCAGCCGGCCGCGCCGAGTGCGGGGCCCCCCAAACCCTCCCAGAGCCTCTCTGGCTCACTTTGTGACCTGTTTTCTGATGCAGATTCGGGGTCTAGGATGAAGGCAGAGCTTTCTACTCGGCCTGGGGTAAGTGAGCCTGTCCTTCCAAAACCCCTGCCAAGCGCTACGCAGCAGGCTGTCAGCTTCATTCTAACCCCGCTTCCATCCCCGTTTCGCTTTATTTCTCGGGAAAGCCAGCTTTTACAGAATTCTTTCACCCCTAACAGTATGTGACTCTGATCCCGGAGGAGAAGCTTCGATCCCTATGGGATGTAAGCTTGTAACAGCTAGCAGGTTAGAGTTAGGAGTAGGGGTTTTACCTTATGGGAATCTTGGAATACTCCAGCAGTGTTGTTCTGTGTGTGTGTGTGTGTGTGTGTGTGTGTGTGTGTGTGTTTTGTTGTTGTTGTTGTTGTTGTTTATCTTTGGAATTCTTGGGGAAGAGCAATATTCTATGTCTGTGTCTCAGGCAGGGGGGAGGGAGATGACCCAAGAAGAGAAGCTGCAGCTTCGGAAGGAAAAGAAACAGCAGAAGAAGAAAAGGAAGGAGGAAAAGGGGGCAGAGCCCGAAACTGGCACTGCTGTACCTACAGCCCAGTGTCAAGGTGGGAAGCTTTTTTAAAGGCGGGGGTTGTGGAACTGGTAGAGGGCTGTGTGGGAGAGAAGAGAGGGAGATAGGACAAAGTTGGTTTGAGCAAGTGAAGAGCGGGTAAGTTTAGATAAACAAGAGCTTTGACTGGGGCGTAGATGCTACCTGCCTGGGGCTTGGACACCTCTTCCTTCTATCTTTAGTAGGTCCAACCAAAGAACTAGCAGGACCTGGTGGTCAGCTGGCCACTGCTGGGGGGAAAGTTCCAGCTGGTCGAAGTAAAGCTGAACTTCGTGCTGAACGGCGGGCCAAGCAAGAGGCCGAGCGGGCCCTGAAGCAGGCCAGGAAAGGGGAACAAGGAGGGCCACCTCCCCGGGCCTGCCCCAGTACGGCGGGAGAAACCCCCTCAGGTACCTTCCCTTCATTTCAGGACCTTTGTTGATGCCACTTCTGGTGTTAGGTCAGGCTTCCCGCGGTCAAATACCTCTCCTGTCCCATTCTTTGCCTTGGGACCAAAGAGCTCAAAATTTTCCCCTCAACCTCATCCTGTCTCTGTTTCTTCTACCTTTTTTCCCCCGTCTTTTCCCCTCCCCCGTCCAGTTTTCCTGATGTGCCTTATGCTTTAAAAGCAGATTTCTCATGACCACCTATAGTGTCTTGAAAACATAATCATTATCTTTTAGGAGTGAAGCGTCTCCCTGAGCACACTCAGGTTGATGACCTCACGCTTCTGAGAAGGCTTGCTAAGAAACCAGAGCAACAACAGGTAGGAAGTGGTTTCGGCGTGTGGCCAGGAATTGCCTAAGGAAGACGGGAAAGAGGGGGGAAAGGTGCTCAGGTCGAAGTGAGACCCTGCCTGGAGAAGAAGGGCCTTTGGGTCAAAGTAGCCTCACCGTTTACTTTTTGTCACTGGTCCTGTTCCCCTGTTTTGTCAAGGTTCCTACACGAAACGATTACGGATCCAAAGTCAGTCTCTTCTCTCACCTACCCCAGTACAGCAGACAAAATTCTTTGACTCAGTATATGAGGTAGGATTCTATGAAATTGTCATAACTTTTAAGTTCTAGGAATTTGGGTGACTTAGGGTTGAAAGCGACCGAATATTTGAGATGGGGTCTGTGGGAGGAAGCATGCCCACAAGGCAGAATTCTCGAGGAAATGGGGGTGTCTGTGCTGGTGAAGGAAGTTCCTTTTCATCAGGGGCAGGTGGGCAGTAGGTGCTCAAGCTCCCTTGCAAAGTGTGTGACACCGCCATCCCATCAGCATCCCATCCTCTGTGATCCACCCAGCCATGGTGCGACTCGGCCTGCAGTACTCCCAGGGCCTGGTCAGTGGCTCCAATGCCCGCTGTATCGCCCTGCTTCGTGCCTTGCAGCAGGTATGTTGTCCCGTGCCCTCTAGGACCCAATCCCCCCTTCCCCAACACTACCTCAGCTTCTGTCACCCAGAGTAATCTCTGGGGGACGGGGGATGACTGCATCCTCAGAACTCTTTCCCCAGTGAAGCTTGCCCTACCCTCTCTTCCCCCCACCCCTTTCAGAGACCTTTACTAGGGGACATTTTGCCGATCACCCTGTGTGCCCTGTAGGTGATTCAGGATTATACAACACCTCCCAACGAAGAACTCTCAAGGGACCTAGTGAATAAACTAAAGCCCTACTTCAGGTAAGGAGGCCACTACACATCCACTCCCACGCCACCTGGTCCGCGTCTAGCACCCTTTCTCTCGCTCCTTTACCTCTTGTTTCATTTTTTAAAGGAAAAAAAAAAATGTTAAACGTGAATGTAAATGGTAAGGAGTCACATAAACGTGAGGTATTGTCTTTGTAGCTTCCTGACTCAGTGCCGTCCCCTGTCGGCAAGCATGTACAACGCCATCAAGTTCCTGAACAAGGAGGTCACGGGTGTGAGCAGCTCTAAGCGGGAAGAGGAGGTGATGAATATGAGGAATGAGCAAGGCATGCACCTGGGGGTCCAGCTGAGAAAGACATTCAGGACTCCCAGGAGGGACAGTGCAGCTATTCTGCCCTGGTCAACACTTAGGGAAGTGGTTGGGTTGTCTGACTTGGGCTCTCTTGGAGTCCATCATTGTACATGTATCCAAGCCTCTAGCACGATAATCAGCGGAAGAAATGTGTCCATTTCTTGTTTCCTAAACATCTTAATCCATTTAGGCCAAGTCAGAGCTTCGAGCAGCCATTGATCGGTATGTGCAAGAGAAGATTGTGCTTGCGGCTCAGGCAATTTCCCGCTTTGCTTACGAGAAGATCAATACTGGAGATGTGATCCTTGTATATGGATGGTATGGTCCAGACCCTATGCCTGAGAAAATTGGGGAGGGAGACAGTCTGAAGAAGGGAGTGCCACTCTGCCCTTTCGGAATGAGCTGGCTGATTGTTAGTGAAATCTGTAACTGAATCCTCCTCTCCGTTCACTCCAGCTCATCTCTGGTATCACGAATTCTTCAGGAGGCTTGGGCTAAGGGCCGGCGGTTTCGGGTGGTAGTGGTGGACAGCCGGCCACGGCTAGAGGGAAGGCACACACTACGTTCTCTGGTCCGTGCTGGGGTCCCTGCCTCCTACCTGCTGATTCCTGCAGCCTCCTATGTGCTCCCAGAGGTGAGGGCAGATGAAAGGGACTCCAAAGTTGGAGGTAAAAGGGTGTAGTTGTATAGACATAATCCCATCTTCCTAAGGTTACAGTTATTTAAAAATACCAGAATTCTGTAGCCCTGTTTATATTTAATGGGAAAAACACCTGCAGCACAATACTGAACAGCGTAGCTATTGTAAGAACGTTATATTAAACTAGCAGCCACCACGAGGAAACAGGACAAAAGTAATTTCGGAGTTTAGTTTTCCTGTGGGAGGTGCAAGGCTCAGTGGTCAGGTGTTTTCCAAGAAGAAACGTCGTTAAGTTTTGTCATTGACTTAATATTGCTGTCCTGGGCAGGAGTTGGGAACCTTTTTCTGCATTAATCACGTACCACATTTTCTCCCCCTCTCCACTGTTCAAAACAAATAGGTTTCTAAGGTGCTATTGGGAGCTCACGCACTCCTGGCCAATGGGTCTGTGATGTCACGGGTAGGGACAGCACAGCTGGCCCTGGTGGCACGAGCCCATAATGTGCCAGTGCTGGTCTGCTGTGAAACATACAAGTTCTGTGAGCGTGTGCAGACTGATGCCTTTGTCTCTAATGAGCTAGGTAAGAAGCCCAGGAGGGCAGGAGAGAAGATTCTAGAGATCTGAGATTTGGGAGGGAGAGGGAAGGATGAACTACAATTTGTCTTCTAAAAGGACATGAATGGGTACGTCCCCCATTGCAGATGACCCCGATGATCTGCTGTGTGAGCGAGGAGAACATGTGGCCCTGGCTAATTGGCAGAACCACGCATCCCTCCGGTTGTTGAATCTAGTCTATGACGTGACCCCGCCAGAACTGGTGGATCTGGTGATCACGGAGCTGGGCATGATTCCTTGCAGTTCTGTACCTGTTGTCCTACGAGTCAAGAGTAGCGACCAGTGAGTGGGGGAACACAGGGTCAATAAATGTCATGCTCCCTACATTCAGCAACTCTGCCGCCTTTGTATCTCTTTTAGTATCGTCATCACTTAGGTTAGAAGTCCAAATTCTCCAACCCCTCTTTTATTTTCTTTTGAGTTTATTTATTTTGCGAGATAAAGAGCATGCGCATGAGCGGGGTAGGGCAGAGAGAGAGGGAGAGAGAATCCCAAGCAGGCTCCGTGCTGTCAGTGCAGAGCCTGACACAGGGCTCGAGCCCATGAAGCATGAGATCATGACCTGAGCCGAAATCAAGAATTGGACACTTAACCGACTGAGCCACCCAGGCGCTGCTGTAGCCCCTCGGACCTGTACCAATCTCAGACCTTTATGAGCTTCTCCAGTGACTAGTTCCATGCCAATGCTTTGGGGTCAAAGTGAAGGTCAGTATGGACACCAAAACTGATCCAGGTCATCAGACGTTTTTCAAGCATCTACATGCCAGACACTGAGCTAGATATGAGGAAGAATATAGGGACACATTAGAGAGCTATCTTTAGTATTTTAGTATAATTACTATTATATTAATGTTAAATAATTACATATTTAGTATAATTATTATACTACTATGTCAAATACTTAACATATTACTAATGTTAATAATAAGTATTTAGTATTTTCAGCATTGAGAACTTACTATGTGTCAGAAATTGCCCTTTCTGATCCACTTAGGAAGGTTAAGATAGCACTACGAAGAGAAATTTTACAGATGAGAAAACTGAGACACGTAAAGTTAAGTGACTTGCCGAGGCAATACAGCTGAGGCACAGAGAGGCTAAGTTACTGGCCCAGGGTAACATAGTAACAAAGCAGCTCCTGATCTCAGTCATTCTGGATGGAGAGACTAGGCCCCTAACTTTTATACTCTCTGCCACTGAGGGGCACTCCTCCTGGTGGAGAGAGACAGACAGTATCTGAAGTATGACAGCAGTTCTACTAGTCATATGAGCTGAGTTTCTAGGAGGCAACCATGGATGACACCAGGAGCTCAACAAAGTTGAAGACCTCACAGGGAGCATCTGTCTGACCTGTGAGAGTAGGGAGTTTCCCAGCTGGAAAACAACGGGAAGGCAGATCAGCAGAGGGAATGGCTTGAACACAAAAACAGAATAGGCTTTAAAATAGACACAGTTCCAGTGTGTCAAGTCACGGTGTGGTGAGGCTAGACCTGAGGCTCGTGTGGAGAGTCAGTGATAAAGCTGCGAAGGAGGTTGGTTGGGGCCAGGTTGTGAGTCTAACCTTTGTGGTTAGCCTTAAAAAAAATGGAGAATCACCCATTTGGTGTGTACATGTATGTGTTTTATTGGGAACTTTCAAAGGGCTCTGAAGTAGAGTGAATCATTCTATAAGAATCCCCATCCCACATATAATAATTATCAAGATTTGCCACATTTGCTTTCGTTTTATTTCCTTTTTTCCCCTTGCTTAAGCTACTTTAGAGCAAATTATCATTTCATTTCACTCCTACAAATCTCAGTATGTGTCTCTAAAAAATATGGAACGATATTATAACGCTATAATACCATGTTATCGTTACTAAATTCTTTTTTAGTATTGTCCAATCTGTAATCAAATTTCCTTGATTGTCTCAAAAACTAGATGTTTCACAGTTGGTTTGTTTGAATCAGGATCCAAACAAATCTACACATTACATTTGGTTATTCCATCTTCAATTTCTTATAATCAAAAACAAATCTCTTCAGCCTCCCTTCTTTTATCAGGACATTGATTTCTTCAGAAATCAGGTCATCTTATAAAATGCTCCCCACTTTGGATTTGACTGTTGGTTTCCTTGTGGTGTCATTTAATTCATTCCTCTAACCCTTCTATTTCCATTCAACTTTTTGGGCGAGAATACTTAAGTGGTTCTGTGTTTCATATTGTCTCACATTGAGAGGCAAATAGCTGTTTGTTCCATGTTCAGTGATGAGTAGATCCAGCTTTAAAGTTTTTAAGTTTATTTTTGAGAGAGAGAGCAGGGGAGGGGCAGAGAGAGGGGAACAGAGGATCTCAAGTTGACTCTGTAGTGACAACAGAGAGCCCAGTGTGGGGCTTGAACTCATGAATGGTGATATCATAACCTGAGCCAAAGTCAGACGCTTAACTGAGACCCCCAGTTTTAAAGTTTCTCAAGTGTTCACTTAGTGGCTTTATCCGCTGGTGGTTATTGCCTGAATTATTTCATTGGGGGCTGCAAAATGACTCCCCCCTAATTCTATCCTTCTTTCCTAGTTGATAATCTTATTTAAAAAATTCCTTCCCAGTAGTTATTTATTCTGAATTATAGTTCTTATTGGAAAGACAGGATAAATGTTTCTTTCCTTTTATTTGCTAATTTCCAAGAATTGATCACTATTTGTTTCCAGTGGCATACAATGAGTAGTTATTGGTTAGTTGGCTTTCTCTTTCTCTTCCTCTCCCTTTTTTTTTTTTTTAAGTATTATCAACTCATGGGTTTTTTATGTATTGAGCATCTTAATCATTAAAATTAAGCAAAGATCCACAGGATCAGCTCTATACTTTAGGAAGGTAACTGATAGAGATTAGAGGCAGAGAAACAGATCAGCTGAAAGATTGCCTTCAATCAAAATTACAAATGCACCTAAACTTTGGTCCAGCAACTCTGCCTCTAGGAAGTTATGCTACCTACCCATATACTTACTCATGTGTGAAGTAACAAGGTTATTTATAGCAGCTAAACCACCTAAATATCCATTAATATTAACAGGTTGATCTGTGAACAACACATTTGAACTGCGTGGGTGCACTGATATGGGTTTTCTTTGTTATAATACAGTACTGTAAAAGTATTTTCTTCTCCTTATGATTTTCTTAATATTTTCCTCTTTCTAGCTTACTTTATTGTAATACAGTATACGATACATATTAACATACAAAATACATGTTAACTGATAGTTTATGAGCTTCCAGTCAACAAGAGGCTATTTAGTAGTTAAGCTTTGGGGGGAGAAAAAGATAACATGTGGATTTTCCACTACTGCACTGGGGTTGGCACCATTCACCCCTGTGTTCAATGTCAATGATATACTACATTCATGTCATTACTAAGCAGTCACGATAATGAGTTAGTTTTTATGTACAGAAATTAAACAATCTCCAAAGTACACTGAGTTGAGAAGCCAGATGCAGGACAGTGTGTCATTGCTGTTTGAATTAAAAAGGGAAAGCTATATATGCATTTGCATATGTGCATGAATATGTAAAATATTTTTAATCTGTAACAAAGAACTTCTGTGGATATGGAGACAGGTGGAGTCTTCACTTTACATCCTATGTATCCTTTGAATTTTGAGCCATGTAAATATCTTGTTCCAAAAATGAATACAACTCATGTAAGAGATTTTGCAGTGAAGTCAAACATAGCCTAACTGAGGCAACAGGAGTGGAGACATTTATTCATTACAGAAGTGTTTGAAGCTGAGAGCTGTCCATCCGTCAAGCATTTCAGATAGAATGTACTAGGGGAAACCTAGCCTCGGCTGCACCCAATTTTGCGTTCTCACAAAGTTGGTCCTAAGCCACAGTGCAGCCTTACTTTGCCTTTAGAATGCTAAGAGGGTTAGGATAGGAGTCCCCATACCCCTGCTTTTAGGTCTTAGCTAGCTCCTCCCACGTTTTTCTTAAATGTTTTGTGTAACCAAGGGAATTTAATAGGTAAGAGTTTTTGGAAAGAGAAAGGCTGGTTTACTCCACATCTTCCGGTTCCTATTTATACATCCTGAACTCTCCTAGTTGATAGGTGGAGACTTGGGAAGTTTATATAGCTTTAAATGTCTCAGGAAAAGGCAGAAATGTGTTACTTTCTTTCTCTTGTCCACCAACCTCCCACCTCCCAGGGATGTTCATTGTTGAGAGAGAAAGCATGATGGGGGGCAGGGCTCTGAAGCCAACTCGGCTGACAGCAGAAAGCCTCCTGGGGGGCCTTGAACTCACAAACCTGAGATCATGACCTGAGCAGAAGTAGGGCTCTTAACAAGCATCGCCCAGGGAGCGAGTGGGGCAAGGCCTGGGCCCAACCAACGCCAGGGCCCGAGCCCGAGGTTGAGACGAGAGCAGAGGCCCCACGCCAGGCTTTTCTACTGGCTCCCCTTCCTTCCCTGCCCTTTCCCCATTCCCCTTTAATGTGTTTTTGTAGGGCGCGTCAAGAGTGGCTGCCCTCCGCGGAGGCCCGTCATCCTCTGGCGGCCCGTGGCAAGGATTCCTCCATCTCTCAGCCTGTGTCCTCGGCTGGGACTGCGCCCCGTAGTTCCTCTCACTCCAGCCTGGCCCTGCCCGCCACGCGGCCAGCAGCCTTGACCGTTAGGGCTCGGGAGCAGCAACCAGGCCTGGGCGCGCCGTACACTCGAGGGTCGCGTACAGGCCCCTTGGGAATCCGCGGGGCGCGACGACCGTCACCGCGCAGGCGTCAGTCTTCCTTTCTTGACACTGCAATTCCCAGAAGGCCACGCAGCATCCCCTGCGCGGCTAAAGCCCAGGAGCTTCGCCCGCACCGAAAGGCCGCGGGAGTCTCGCCGCACTGCATTGTGGAATACATAGTCTGAGAAAACGTCTTCGGATACAAAGTCCCCATCAAGCTCACGTGTTTACCTTGTGCACTGGAGGCCTGGGTGGGGGGGTNGGGGGAAAATAAAGAGTAGCTACCAGATTTCGTCATAAAACCGCGACCAGACAGGCGGCGCCATCTTCGAACTTGGACTTCCGGAAGGACTTTGGTGAGGGTGAGTGTACCGCAGCGGGGTGTGCGGGGGCCCCACGATTCCTCCTCCTCCTCCTTTTCCCATAGCACTAAGATAATGGGAACCAGCTCCCGGCTCCGCTCTTCCCTCTGCACAGCATCGCGACTTCCAGCGCCCGCGCTGCTGCAGAAACCATCGCGCTCCCCACCTCCTTCCCTGTAGTGCAACCGGACATCCCTTATCCCTGCTAACCACGGCTCTTGCCTTCCTTCTCGACGCGGTGCGGGAGAAGGTGCCGTAACACGGCATCCTGTGTCCCGGCCGCGTCGCCGCTAACATTGCATCCCTCGGACTCAGCAAACCTACAGTAGTCCTCGGCCTCAGAAAACTCAGGGCTCGCCCCCAGCACGGGCTAGGGAGGGAAGCTGCCCTCACGCCCATGCCTGAGGAAGGGCAGACGGTCACCCCTAGAGTGGTAGCGGGTCATTCTCATTCTGCTGTGTCTCATCCTCTTCCTCGATGAGGCTCTTCTAGCCCCGGGGTTGTGCCCCGCGCGCTGCATCCCCATTGGCGCAGCCAAGGGCCAGTTATGTTACCCTTCTAGTCGTTTTATCCCGCAGCAAGTTGGCTGTTTGCTAGGGAAGGCAGAGGTGGCGACTTCAGCCCCACCCGTAGTAACTCACTTTGTTAGAGGGGTGTAGTGTATGACGAAGCCTCTTCGCCCTAGTGGCATATCGTTATACAAACTTCAGCCATTCCTGTGCCCCGGTTTTGTTTTGTTTTGTTTTGTTTTGCCATCCATTCTTATTAAATGTATTATTTTCTTAGTATTTTTAAAAAATTGGTATAGTTTAAAAATTAAATACTTTATGGGGCGCCTGGGTGGCTCAGTTAGTTAAGCGTCCGACTTCGGCTCAGGTCATGATCTCACGGTTCATGGGTTCAAGCCCTGCGTCGGGCTCTGTGCTGACAGCTCAGAGCCTGGTGCCTGCTTCAGATTCTGTGTCTCCCTCTCTCTCTGACCCTCCCCTGCTCACTCTGTCTCTATGTCTCCCTCAAAAATAAACAAAATATTTAAAAAATTAAATTAAATTAAGTGCTTTAGTCTCAATCTAAGCAAGATAGATGAAACACCATGGGTTTCATGGGCTAGAGTTTTTTATAGAAGTTAAAATAAAAATAGTCAAATAAAAGTCATTTTTGTATCAACTAAAATCATCTTGCATACCACCAGCTTGTACCATAGGAACTCTTTGGGAAACAGTGTATTAGACCAAACAGTGTGTTTAAAGTAATTCCATACTTGAGGAACTATGTTAATTAATTATTTTCCTTGAAAAGGGAAATCCTGGCAGCCTTGAAGCAGCATTCCAAACAAATTGAGGTGCAAATATAAACTTTTAGAAACTCTACCAAATTTTTCCATTCCTTTACTTGTTATCTCAAATTTGTATTGTGAGGACATAAATGGAAATTAACCACCATATCCTGATGCTGCCTTCTCGAGAAATGAATCCTTAAAGGATATTTGCCTTGCGATGTTAGTCATTCAATCAACAGAGTTTAATTATTGCACTTACCATGTACCAGGTTCTGGATTTAGTAGTGAATCAGGCAAGATCCTTATGAGACTTTCAGGGAAGATACATATGAAGTAAGTAAATACCCATATCTCTTTTTATCATAAGAAAATCCCACATGGACTTCAAGAGCTACATTTAAGACTCAAAACTAGAAAAAGTTTTAGAAGAAAATAAAATAGGGTATGTTTATATCAGTGAGGTAGGAGATGCCTTTTTAAGACACAAAACAAACTAGTCATAAAGGAAAAGTCATAAAGGGAAAATTTTAACTCAAAATATAACCTTAGTTTAGCAAGAAACATTATCAATAAAGCTGTTGTTTTGTTGTTGTTGTTGTTTAAATATTTTATGGAGTGCCTGGGTGGCTCAGTTGGTTAAGTGTCCGACTTCAGCTCAGGTCATAATTTAAGGGTTTGTGGGTTTGAGCCCGCATCAGGCTCTATGCTGACAGCTCAGAGCCTGCTTCAGATTCTGTGTCTCCCTCTCTCTCTGCCCCTCCCCCCACTCATGTTCTCTCTGCCTCTCTTTCTTTCAAAAATAAATAAACATTTAAAAATAGTTTATTTTTATTTTATTTTATTTAAGTAGGCTCCACATCCAGTGTGGGGATTGAATTTACAACCCTGAGATCAAGATTTGCACGCTCCACCAACTGAGCCACCCAGGTGCCCCTAAACAAAGTTGTTTTTTAAAAAGTAGAAACAAAGTACTTGCAACATAAATAGTTCCACAGATGAATAAGGAAAAGATTGCTTTGTCCTGTAGGAGTATGGGCAAAGTGTAAGTACAGGCAATTCATTAAAAATATATATAGATGTCCAATAGATAAAAAGAAGTTGCTAACCTCAATCATTATCAGGACAATGCAAATAAATACGTTAAGGAAGAATTCATTCATCCTTTAGATTGGCAAGGATGTGGTAAAATGGGTACTGATATACGGTTAGTGGGGTTAAAAATTGATTTTTGTTTTAGTGAGCTGTCTGCAGTATCTGTTAAATTTTGAAATGTGTATATCCTTTAACCCAGTTGGATAATTCCACTTCACATTATTATTCTAGAAAATAATTTCTCCTTAATGAAGAGATCTGTACTAAGATATATATATTTGTGTACTGATATGGAAATTCTTTAAGACATATATAGAAGTTCTCTTAACTGATACCTATTTAACTGGCTCCCTGTGTTAACTGACATTCCCCATTTCCTCTGTAAAGCATACAAGCTGATGTTCACGGCCCACTGCATACTTGAAGCCTATGGGCTTTTCTCCTGTAGGCCCAGTCACTCTGCTCTCACTGCTTGAGTTGAATGCTTGCCAAGAGTCATTGTGATGGTTCTCAACATTTTTTATGTCAGTTAATTTGTTATTATATTTACATAATTGTGATATATGTTTAAATTTTAAAGATTTTTTTTAAAAAAAATTTTTTTTTAATGTTTTTATTTATTTATAGGAGAGAGAGAGAGAGACAGCATGAGCAGGGGAGGGTCAGAGAGAGAGGGAGTCACAGACTGAAACAGGCTCCAGGCTCTGAGCTGGCAGTCAGCACAGAGCCCGACGCGGGGCTCGAACTCACGAACCGCGAGATCATGACCTAAGTGAAAGTCGGACGCTTAACCGACTAAGCCACCCAGGCACCCCTTAAATTTTAAAGATTTTGAGTATGAAAGAGTTACTGTTTCTATTAAAGCTAAGTTGAAACGTGGCAGATGAACAGGTGCTTTATTGTTATTCTTTACATTCTACACATATTTAGAAGTATTCTACTTCAACTAAAAGTATTCTAAAGATGATTCTAGAAAAGAAAAGAAAGTAAGCTAAGCTGACACTTTTGGAAAGACAAAAGAGATACATTTGCAAAGAAACAAAGAAGCAAATGGGTGTGGCTGAGACAACTCTAAATGACTGAGGAAAATATACTGTAAAGATCTGAAACTATTGCACTTGAATTGCTTCTCAAGAAAGACAATGTTTCAAGAAAGGAGTGATCAGTAGCATCAGTGCTGCTAAGAAATCAAGTTAAAGGAGACTGAGAAGTGTCCACTGAATTAGTTGACACAGCAGTTACTGAAGACTTTAGCTTCAGTGATGAGTTGAAAGGCAAAATCTTAGAATGAAACAGGGTAATTAAAACATCATGTGCAAGAGAACTCCTTAAAAGTTTGACAGTGAGAGGGAGGAGGAATATGGGTTGAAGAATAGTTGTATGTGTGTTAAGATGAGAATTATAGACATTAACAATTTTTAATATTTATTTTTGAGAGAGAGCGTGCACACGTGCACATGCAAGTGGGGTAGAGAGAACAGAGAGGAAGGGAGACACAGAATCAGAAGTAGCCTCAGCACAGAGCCCAACACAGGGCTCGAACTCACGAACTGTGAGATCATGACCTGAGCCAAAGTCAGACACTTAACCAATGTCAGACATTTAACTAACTGAGCCACCCAGGCATCCCAGGAATTATAGACATTTAAATGCTGTTGGAGAGGCATCTGGCTGGCATCTGGCTGCCTCAGTGGAGCATGCGACTCTTGTTTTCAGGGTCCTGAGTTTGAGCCCCATGTTGGGTGGAGAGATTGCTTAAAAATAAAATCTTTATAAATCAATCAACCAATTGGGCAATAGTCAATGGAAAGGAAAAAGATAAGCAATTCCAGTGTCCTTAGGATGTGGGGAATGGAGCTAGAATACAAGTGGAAGGTTGGGCTTAGAAAGTAGAGAAGGGTTCAGATGCAGAGAGTAGGCTTCTTGACCAGACATTGAAGTATTTCCCACATAATGGCTTTGGGTTTTGTTGGGAATCAGAGGCAAAATATCTGCTGAGAACCAGGGCATCAGATACTGGGGTAGAGGTTATGCGGGGACTGACTAGAGAGAAAGTGTGAATGCTAGCACTCGGCACCTTAGATACACACATGGAAAGGAAGGATGGTTGGTTCATCCAGGGCTTAGATTTTGCCAATTTTGTGGAGCAAAAAGACAAGAAAGGAACTTTATAATATCAACAGGAGTCTGATTCAAATAAAGGAATCTAAGCTAGACAGGGAGAAATTGGAGAGATCAATAGATAGTGGCTTGATATGGTTGAAGAATAGATATAGATAGTAGGTGAGCAATCTAGCTATAAAGATGGGAGGTTGTGATCAGATAGTGGGATGGGATGTCTTTGTGATTTTGGAGGTTAAAAGGTTTTGTGTGATGACAAGGTCCAGTGTGTGACAGCAGGCAGTAGCAGTGGGTTAGCTGAATGTTCTGAGCTTCAAAGAACAGTGTTTACAAGATGGGGAGAACTCTGGCTCTAGAAATGGCCTTGGAGAAGAAATGACAGGATACTGATGCCACTTTCTACCAGGGGGTAAGTGGGGCATGAGAGCTTGGAAAGCTAGAAATTTCGTTTCCTGGAATTTTTTCCCATCTAAGATTTTGAATATGATTTCGGTCTTGCCAATTAAGTGTGCTGTTGAAGAACTCAAATTGGAACCTCAGTTTAGAGCAGAGCGAAGCAGGCCAGGAGACAATACATATTATTGGTTCGGATTGTGGCAGGCGTATGATTCTGGATCTGGGAGCCAGAGGGGGGGTCCTCCCTGTTCAGTCAGGTCCCTTTCTGATCTTTGCAGAGGCAATTCATGGAACCACCCACCAGTGGTGGCAGGGGCCCCGTGATTCGTGGGGGCCTCCTCGTAACCTGAAGGGCTTGTGGAGACACAAAGTGTTGGCCCCATCCCAGAGTTTCTGATTCAATAGATCTGGGATAGGACTGGAAATCTGCATTTTAACGAATTTCCAAGTGATGCTGTTGCTGCCTAGACCACCACACTTTAGGAACCACTGGTATGAACCATGTAATACCCTATAATAAATCCCTTTTAGCTGAACTCGCTAGAGAGGATTCTGTTCCGTGCAGCTGAACCTGGACCATCAGAGAGGTCAAATAATCACTTTATTCATGTCTTCTCTGTCCTTATCTACTTGATCTGTCAGTGGTTAAAAGAAGTAGTTCTTGTGCTTCCTGAAGATTTTGCTTTATTTTGATGCTGTCATTTGACATCTAACAGTTCATGATGTTTATCTTTTATATAATTTGAAGTTTTATAATAAAGTACTCCCTCTTTGTCTCATTTAATACTTTTTCCCCGAATTCAACTTTGCTATTACCAACAAAACTCCTATTTTCTTTGTGCTTACATTTGCCCTATATATTTGAATATATCTTTAGATTTACAGCCTTTTGAGTTCCTTTGTGTTAGACATCTCTCTCTTTTTTAAAATTTTTTTAACGTTTATTTGTTTTTGAGACATAGAGACAGAGCACAAGCAGGGAAGGGACAGAGAGGGAGATACAGACTCCAAAGTAGGCTCCAGGCTCTGACTTATCAGCACAGAGCCCGACATGGGGCTTGAACTCACAGACTGTAAGATCATGACCTGAGCTGAAGTCAGACGCTTAACTGACTGAGGCACCCAGGTACCCCTCTTTCTTTCTTTCTTTCTTTTTTTTTTTAAGTTTATTTATTTATTTTGAGAGAGAGACAGAGAACAAGTGGGGGAGGGACAGAGAGAAAGGAGAGAGAGAGAATCCCAAGCAGTCTCTGTACTGTAAATGCAGACCCCAGTGCAGGTCTCAAACTCACAAACCACAAGAACATGACCTGAGCTGAAATCAAGAGTTGAATGCTTAACTGACTGAGACACCCAGGTGCCCCTGTGTTAGATACTCTTTCTAAGTATATAGTTTGACTTTTTAAAATCAATCCAAACCTTTATTCTTTTTTTAATTTTTTATTTCTTTTTTTTTTAACATTTATTTATTTTTGAGAGACAGTGAGTGGAGGAGGGGCAGAGAGAGAGGAAGAAGACACAGAATCTGAAGCAGGCTCCAGGCTCTGAGCTGTCAGCACAGAACCCCACGTGGGGCTCAAATCCACAAACCTAAGGTCATGACTTGGGCCAAAGTCAGGCGCCTAACCAACTGAGCCATCCAGGTGCCACTGTTAAATGTATCTTTATCTTCTTTGTAGGTTTTTTGCTTTTCTTTTTTGTGTTTCTTTTATTTTCAGTGTCTTATTGTACAGCCTTTTAAACAATTTTTTTCTGGTTCCTGTGGTCTGCTGGATATTTTGTAAGCAACATAGTATATGGCTTTTAGTTCTTTTAAATATCTAAATGGTATTAATTGCCCTTCTCCAGTTACCAACCTTACAAGCAAAAGTAGGATACATTTTTATCTTAGTCTATTACAGTCAGAAAATTCTTATTTTTACATTACAGGGCTTTTCGAAGTTTTAAATTAGAGTGTTTTACAGTGGTAGTTACCACAAGTGTTTAAAGTCAATGTGTCACTGGGTTGAATGCTTACTGTCAATCTTTATACCACAGCTTCTCCACTAGAAAATTCTTGTGGTGCTTCCGTGGCACAGTCAGCTAAGCGTCTGTCTCTTGGTTTCAGCTCAGGTGATGATCTCACAGTTGGTGAAATTGAGCCCTGCCCCCAAACATGGAGCCTGCTTGGGATTCTCTGTCCCCCTCTCTCTGCCCTTCTGCCCCGCTTATGCTCTCTTTCTCAAATAAATAAACTTAAATGAAAATTTCAAAATCTTAGAAAGTTCTTTATATCGATTTATCTTTCATTGGCTGAAGTAGGTCTTCAAGTTGATTTTTTTTTAAACTAAGGGTGCATAAGTTTTATAATTCCATATTGAGAATGCCATCCTGTTGCCTTTACATGAATGATGTCTCAGTTAAGTAAAGAATTCTCTTGACCCTCTTTATGTTTCTTCATCTTCTGGCATCAAATGTTTCTGAGAACTCTGAGGCTGACCTGATATTTACTTTTCCCTTTGTGGGAGAAATTTAGTATCTTCACTCAAGTATTTCTTGGTCTTGATGATTCTTTATTGACGTTTGCTTGCCTTTTACACAATAAGCTCTTCTGATTGATAGACCAGGGTCTCCATTTATTTCAGGAAAATATTCTAATTTTTATTTCAGGAAATTTTCTTCTGTTAAGTTTTTCTTTTCTTTTCTTTCTTTCTTTCTTTCTTTCTTTCTTTCTTTCTTTCTTTCTTTCTTTCTTGAGTTCTTTCTTTCTTTCTTTCTAAACACTTCTGTTCCCCTTTTTCTTCTCTCTTCTTTGGGAACATCAATTATTCATATGTTGGCTTTCATTTCATTTCATGGTGATCTTATCCATTTACTCAGTTTCTTTATGACTGCTCACTTTCCACCTCCCCACTGTTTTTTTTATCTCTTCTTGGATTCCATGGTATCTTTGGTTGTTGTTGTTGTTGTTTTATGTATTGTATAGACATTTTTTGTTGCAGGTTTTCTTCTGTTTTCTGGAGGCTTTCTTTGAAAGGATACTTTCCATCTTTTTTCCTTTGTGTCCTTTTTATTCTTTCTGTAGTATCTATGCATCGATTTCATGTGGATCCTTTTTGTTTATTACTAATTTTGAATGGAGTAATTCTTTCAGGGCTTGCTCTTTACCAAAGAACAGGGTTGATGGATTCTCACTGATCTCTGTTTACCTCGGTGATATAACACTATGCCCATAGCACAGTGTTCCTTAGCACCTGGGTTAGGGGACTGGCTATTGGTACAGTTTATAATATGTTTAGATGGTAGTTTCTTTTTTTTTTTTTTAATTTTTTTTAATGTTTTTATTTATTTCTAGGAGAGAGAGAGACAGCGTGAGCAGGGGAGGGTCAGAGAGAGAGGGAGACACAGACTCTGAAACAGGCTCCAGGCTCTGAGCTGGCAGTCAGCACAGAGCCCAACGTGGGGCTTGAACCCACGAACCGTGACATCATGACCCAAGCGAAAGTCGGACGCTCAACCGACTAAGCCACCCAGGCGCCCCTAGATGGTAGTTTCTTTAACAGAGACAGTTGGGAAGTTCAATTTGTATGTTTCCCATGGTATTTTGTATTAGCACACTTTTCAGCTGAGGCTAATGAATTATTTATCCTTAAGGCATATGCAGACCTGTAGGGAATTCTTTCCTGGGATTTGAGCTATTTCTCCCTTTTTGTCATAAATAGGCAGGTTATTCCAACCAAAAACTGGGCCCTTGCAGAGTTCTATGTTGCTCAGCTTTTTGGTTTGGTGGTCAGTGTTTTGTTCATCTCTGTCAGTTTACTTTGGTCTGTGGTTACACAGTTGATTTTCTGGGTTTGAAAAAAAATGAAGATTTGTGACAATTATTNAGATTTTATTCTTCATAATCTCTACACCCAACATAGGTCTCAAACTCACGATCCCCGAGGGCAAGAGTTACATGCTCTTACCTATTGAGCCAGCCAGACACACCTTTAGTCCATTCTTCAATATGGGAAAGGTCTCCTAATGAAGTAGGATGTTCCTTAATTGTCTTGTAGCCATCCACCTCCTCTATTCAGGTGAAAGATGAATGGCAGGCCACCAGATAACTCTTACTTATAAAATAAATTTGTTCCTTAACTAGTATTCACAAAGATGGAAGTTAGCTCTGTGCATCCTCCCCTTCACTGTGGTCTAAATTTAAGTATCTGGCAAGTATTCTTTATAGTCTGTTTTAGGAAGTTGTGGCCCTTCTCTGGATCCATCCTTCTCTCTCTCTCTCTCTCTCTCTCTCTCTTTACTGTTTTGAGGGGAAGGGTGATTTATTTCATTGGGTTTTAGGGGAAGGAGTTAAATAATTGTTCATTCACTGCATTATCCTCATAAGAAAATTTAAGAGCTTTAAATTAAACTGGCTAAGCAATACAGTGCTTGGCACAGAGTAAGCATTTAGTAAATAAATGGTAACTTCCTGATTATCTGTTCATTGCCAGCTCCACTGGTGTGTAGGTTCCGTGAGGGCAGGGACCTTGTCCTTCTTGCTTACTGTCATATTCCCAGTTCCTAGAATAGTGCCTAACATAGAAGATGTTTAGTGATTATTGTTAAATAGTTCCGCTGGGGAAGTAGGGGGCAGGGGCTGAGATGGGAGGAGAAAAGACAGGAAAGTGGAAAAATCTGAGCCAGTTCAGATAGCTCTTGCCTTCTCCTCACATGTATGTCTCTGTGCAGGCACAGCCATTTTAGGGGGTGCTGATGGATACCTGCGGGGTCGGCTGTGTTGCCCTGGGGGAGGCCGGCCCCGTGAGGAACATGACTGTGGTAGACTCTCCTGGACAAGAGGTGCTAAACCAGTTTGATGTCAAGGCCTCTTCAGAAATAACCAGTGCTGAGGCTTCCATAGAGATGTCTTTACCTCCACCTTTGCCTGGATTTGAGGATTCTCTTGATGAGAGCAGGCTCCCTCCAGAACAAGAAAGCTTCTCCAGACTTGAACAGCAAGGTATGTACCTTGTCCTTTAATCTTTTTATCTCCCCATGTTTAGCTTAAGATGAAAGACAGCAGGGTGAGCTCACAGGACCTTGCCAACCTGGGTATGGTATAATCTATTCCGAGGAGATTTGAGCTCTGGTCCCGTCTCACAGACCCATATTCTTCTCTACAGATCTTTCTTCAGAGATGTCAAAGGTCCCAAAACCTAGGGCCTCAAAGCCCGGCCGGAAGAGAGGTGGTAGGACACGAAAAGGCCCCAAAAGGCCCCAACAACCTAATGCTCCATCAGCCCCTCTGGTTCCTGGTCTCTTAGATCAATCCGGCCCTCTAGCCGCCCCTATGCCTAAGAAGCGAGGTCGAAGGTCCAAGGCAGAGCTGCTACTGCTGAAGTTGTCCAAAGACCTAGATCAGCCAGAGTCTCCACCTCCAAAGAGGCCCCCTGAGGACTTTGAGACCCCTCCTGGGGAACGACCCCGCCGAAGGGCTGCCCAAGTGTAAGGATCGTGGGGCGCAGCTCGGTGGAGGGGGGCCGGGGTGAAGGGATCAGGGTGGGACAGATGTTGGAGAGCTGAGAGGCTGTGGTGAGGCGTCAGGTAAGCAGGGGTAGCATCTGGGTTCTGGGGGCTTGAGCCATCTTCTAGCTCTTACTGCAGCCAACTTTTACCTGCTGCTAAGTTTGTCTGTCGAGGAGGTTGCTTTCTGTGCCTTGTATCCTGTCACCTTTTTCAGTTTCCTCCAGGTCTTCGTTGCAATTTTACCACCCAGGGTATCAGTCTCTCTGTGCCCTTCCATTCTTCCCTTGGCTCTTACTGATCTCTGCGGTAGGATGAAAGTGCTTTTGGACTTGGAGGTGGCAGATCTGAGTTCACAGTCCGCAGACGTGATCTGAGTCCTATCCTGGCCAAGTCTGTAACTTCCCTGGATCTCTAGTTCTTTATCACAGGGGGAGGGAAAACTAATAGCTGCTTTGCAGGGTCCTTGGGAGGATCCAGTGAGTTAAGAATCAGCTAAGTATCTGGAAAAGTGGTCTCTCAGTTAAGTGCCTGTGAGTATGGCTCTGACTCTGCCCTGTGCCACAGGGCACTTCTGTACCTTCAGGAACTGGCTGAGGAGCTGTCAACAACCCTGCCTGCTCCAGTGCCCCGTCCCGAGAGCCCCAAAGTGAGCAGCCCTGCCCAGCCAAACAAAAGCCAGCCGCAGGCAGCCTGTCAAGGTGGAGAAGAAGAGAATAACACTGCACGGGATGAAGACTTTGTTCTCCAGGTTGAGACTGAAGATGGAAATGAAAGCGAGGCCCCAAGCGAGATCTCATCTGACCCCGAGCCTGCGGTGCCTCGAAGCACCCCACGAGGATCTACTTCGGGGGTAACTGAATGAACAAGAAAGTGGGGAAATAGGAGGACTGTTAGGGGGTCTGCGGGGTGCCCAAAGGATAGCTTTGGCCTAGTAACTGAGGGCCAAAGTAGGTAAAGGAAGGGACACCCTTAAAAACAGTTGAGGTGGTGGGGAGGGGGTGGCTGAGGGTGTAAGTACATGGGGTTACATCATTCAGATGTCGGGCGTCTACTCTGCACTAGGAAACGCATGTGGCTGCGAGAGCATTCTGCCTCACAGAGTCCGCAGTGTGATGGGTGCGTCACCGGGGCGAACACAGTGCTCTGGGAGGGTAGAGGGCAGCGAACCACTCAGGCTTCACAGAGGAGTGGTGGCTGGGCTAGGTCCTGAGAGATGACTGGGAGTCTGCCAGAGGGATTGGTTTTCCCCGAAATTCCCAGGACGGGACACTGAGAGCCCTCAGCAAGTTCCCAAGGGTGCGGAAGTGCCCTGCGGGACCGCGGAGGGCCTGGGGGAGAGCAGTGGGATCAAACTCGGGACGATGGCCCTACCACCACTGCAGCGAGCCGACACAGGCGCTTGCATGTTTGTTGAATTGAGGTAAAATATACATAACATAAAATTTGCCATTTAAAAATGTACGACTGAGTGGCGTGAGCATGTCCTCGGTGTTGTGCAGGTCTCGCACGACCCGTTTCCAAAACGTTTTCATCGTCATAGACAGAAGCTATACAACAAAGGTTTCTAAGTAGAAATATAACATAATTAGGACGGCAGGTCAGTCAGCAGTGGACAGTTAGAAGACAACTTCAGTCATCCAGGGAATGACAGGGGGCCCCCGAATCAGGCCATGAGGCAAGTGAAGGTGAGGGACAGATGCAAGAGACGTTTATGACAATCAGCAGCACTTGGCCATCGCAGAAAAGGAAGGAGTAGGCGTTTCTAACTTAGATGGTGCTCTCTTGTGCCGGACTTCAGGACAGAGGAGCCGTGGGGCAGGGGAGGCCATGAGCTCACTTTCTCTTTTTTCTTTTGAAATTTATTTTTAAGTTTTTAAAATTTATTTTGAGAGAGAGAGAGTGAGCATGAGTGGGGGAGGGGCAGAGAGAGAGGAGAGAGAGAGAATCCCAAGCAGGCTTCACGCTGCCAGCACAGAGCCCAACGCAGGGCTTGAACCCACGAACTGTGAAATCATGACCTGAGCCAACACCAAAAGTCGGATGCCCAACCAACTGAGCCACCCAGGAATCCCTTAATTTTTAAATTTTATTTAAATCCATATACATAGAGCATAACAGTGATTTCAGGAGTAGAACTGTGATTCGCCACTTACGTATAACACCTGATGATAAACTCACTTTCTGACATGTTGAGCTGGAGGTGCCTGTGGGCCATGGGCCATCCCACTGGAGATGTCTGGTAGCCAGTCACGTGCAGGGAATCAGTACTTGCCTTGTCTCAAGTGCAACATTTAAGGGAGTTCCAAACCCCTCAGTAATCAAGATAAATACTGTGATGCAACATTTTAAAAAATAAAAATTAATGCAGTAAATTTATGATGAACAAAATATCAAAGTTTTAAATAAAGACAGGAACTGTATTACTGATTTTTCCTTTTGCTTTAGGCTCTGTAATATGGCTTGAGATCACTGTAAAAGTCTAGAATTTGTAGAAAAGCTGAAACTAAATACAGTTTACATTTACTAAGATATAAACTTGATAATCAGGCATCATGATGGTAGTCAGAGCTATGGGCATGGGATGGGATTACCTGAAGTACGTGTATGGAGGGTTGAGGAGAAGACAGAGGGACTCGGGGAAACACCATCATCAACCAAATCTGTCAGAGGAGGGAGAGCCTGTGGAGGAATATTAGAGAGCCAGGAACAAGGAGACACTGTCCCATAGGGCCAGAGTTTCCAGAAGCAAATGCATGGAGACACTGAGGAAGGTGAACAGAAAATACATAATGGGTTCTGGGCAGCTGGGTGGCTCAGTTGGTTAAGCATCCTGTTTCTTGATTTTGGCTCTGGTCACGATCTCACTCACGGTTTGTGGGGTTGGGCTCCTCGCTGATACCAGAGAACCTGCTTGGAATTCTCTCTCTCTCCCTCTCTCTCTGCCCCTCCCTCATGTGCACCTATGCGTGTACTCCCCCGCCCCCTGCCAAATTAAATAAACTTAAAAAAATAAAAAGAAAATACATAACAGGTTTTGCAGAAGGTAAAGTCCTTGTCATGGTGGAAACATCAATCTTTTAAGACACTGACAGGTCAGAGGCTAGGGAGGAAGTAGTGCCAAGAGAAGTAAAAGCTGGGCAAGCTGCCTTCTGGGGACTTTCTCCCATTTATAGAGTTCTCTCCCTTATGTTTTTCCCCATTTGACCCTCAGAAGCAGAAGCCGCACTGCCGGGGAATGGCTCCCAATGGCTTACCGAATCACATCATGGCTCCAGTTTGGAAGTGCCTCCATCTCACCATGGACCTCTNAAGAGGGAAAGCTCTCACAGGGCAGGACACTGAAGACATTCATTCATAACTTAAAGGCGAGAGCTCCAGAGCCGTGCTGTCCAACAGAAGCCACTCGCTGTGTGTGTGGCCATTTAAACGTAACTTAAAATTAATTGAAATGAAAAGTCCAGTTTCTCAGTTGCACTAGCCACCGTTCAGTAGATACTTGCAGCTAGCGGCCAGTGTCTCTGTTGGACAGCACAGATGATAGATCCCTCCCGCCACCGCACAAAGGTTTACTGGGCAGCTGCCCTAGAATTTCTCTCCCCCATTAACGCTGCTCCTGTCCCTCCAGCCGAGAACAGAAGCATTCGTACTGGGAGTTTGCAGAGTGGATTCCGCTAGCCTGGAAGTGGCACTTGTTGTCTGAACTGTAAGTTAAAGAGACATTCTGAAGCTGAGGAGGGGGTGACACTCCTGGAATCAGAAGGGGGACAGGGAATCCTGGGGGCGAGGGGGCACGACAGTCTTCCACATTCATGCTCTTCCCTTTGCCTTCCCCCAGGGAGGCGGCTCCCTACCTACCCCAGCAGGAGAAGTCTCCACTGTTTTCTGTGCAGCGTGAAGGGCTTCCTGAAGACGGCACGCTCTACCGAATAAACAGGTGAAGGTTGCATCTCTTCCTGATTCTAGGGCATAGAAACAGGAAAAACGAATGTTGAAAAGGATGACATATTGGCCCTGTTCTTCCCCTGATGCTGTTCCAGTTGGTCCCAGGGTGGGAGGCCTTGCCAGAGCTGGTCAACCCCATCTAGTCTGCAGTGCTCATCACTGCTGGCCAGACTGAGGGCAGCTAGAGATGGAAGGTCAAACCCGTGTATAAGTCACATCGACTCAGATAGACCTGGGTTGACTGACCCTGGAGAGAGCCCTGAAGTAAAGCAGAATGCACAGCCTGTTCACCTGCAGGTGAACTAGAGCTCGACAGGCTTTGGAAGGAAAGGAGGAAGATACAGATGGTGGCTAAGGACTCTTCTCACCTGTAGAATGTTCTTGATATTCTGGCCCTTGCTTAAGCCAGTTCATACCAGCTCCAGGTGGAGCTCCCATTCTGTCCTCATTACCATTTTTTTTCCTAAAGACTTCATTTTTTTGGACGAGTTTTAGGTTCACAGCAAAATTGAGAAGGAGGTGCAGAGGTCTCCCATATGCCCCCCTGTCCCCATACATGCACAGCTCCCCCATTATCAGTGTCCCTCACCAGAGGGTACATTTGTAACGATGGACGAGCCTGCATCGACACATCATCACTCAAAGTCCATTGTTTACGTTGGGGTTCACTCTTGGTGTTGTCCATTCTGCAGGTGTGGACAAATGTATAATGACATCTCTGTCATGGGATCATACAGAGTAGTTCCGCTGCCCTAAAAGTCCTGTGTCTTCTAACTACTCATCCTCCCCTGCCCTCTAATCCTCTATACAGACCTTTGGACTGTATAGGTTTGCCTTTTCCAAAATGTCACATAGTTGGGTTCATATAGCGTGTAGCCTTTCTCGGGTGGGCTTCTTTCACTTAGTAATATACATTTAAGCGTCCCCCATGCCGTTTCATTGTTGATAGCTCATTTCTTATTAGTGCCATGTAAAATTCCATCGCTTGGATGTTTATTTATCCATTCACCTAATGAAGTCCTTATTACCTTTTATTAATTCCTTTCTTCATCCCATCTTTGACTTTTCTCTAGATTTAGCTCGATCACAGCACACCCAGAGCGCTGGGATGTGTCCTTCTTCACAGGAGGACCCCTCTGGGCTCTGGATTGGTGCCCAGTGCCAGAGGGGGCATCAGCTTCGCAATATGTGGCCCTTTTCTCCAGTCCTGACATGAATGAGACCCACGCACTGAGTCAGCTTCATTCAGGTCCCGGGCTGCTCCAACTCTGGGGCCTCGGGACCTTGCAGCAAGAAAGCTGGTGAGGTGGGGCTGGGATGCTGCTGCAGGAGGGTGGTGAAGGAGGAGAAAAGGGTGGGGCCAGGCAGGGGCGCTGGGAGGTGGGGCAGGGGCCTTGGATCGGGTTGAGATGGGGTGAACACAGGCTCCAGCAGCCCTAGGCCCCTTCCCCCTACCCATTCTCCCCATGTGCTTTCTCTCCTCAGTCCCGGCAATAGGGCCCACTTTGTCTATGGGATTGCTTGTGACCATGGCTGCATCTGGGACCTCAAGTTCTGCCCCAGTGGAGCATGGGAACTTCCAGGCACCCCTCGGAAGGTACCTCCCTGTTGGTTGTGGGATGCTCTAGGACTCAGAGTCAGAACAGAGGGGCCCTGCGGGGTCCCAGAGGTGACAGAGAGCGGTGGATGGAGTTTTCCCAGCAACTCCATGTCATTTTCAGGGGCCGAAACCTCACAAGTTTTCGGAGAGGCCCTGAAGGCAGCAAGCCTCAGTGCAGATCTGGTCCCCCCTCTAGGCTCCTCTTCTGCCCCGCTTGGGCCTCTTGGCTCTTGCCTGCTCAGACGGAAAGGTGCTGCTGTTCAGTCTGCCCCATCCGGAGGCCCTGCTGGCTCAGCAGCCCCCAGGTGAGTAGTGCAGCAGGCGAGGGGGTGGTGCTGCAGGAGGGTCTGTCTGTCTCCCCTGAGGCCCCTCCTGGCCCAGCCTCGAGGACCAAGCCTCACTCGGCAACGGCCACTGCGGCTTCGCACCTTCTGTCCTCCCCCGGCTCTGTAGCGGCCTGCGAAGGGGGCACCGTCTCCTGCAGTCTTCTCACTGGGCTCTGTGAGCACACTCCCTTTTCTCCCCTTCCCTGCTGCGGGCTCTCAGGCCCTCCCCTCCTGCTGCCACAGCTGACGTGCTGAGGGGAGCCCCCGATCTCCCCTGCCACACTCTTGTCCCTCCCTCAGTCCTGAAATCTCCTCTCCTTTCCTCACGTAGGCACTTGCCTCTCGGTGCACACTTAAACCCCCTCTCCTCGTTGGGAAGGGAGGGAGAGAAGATAGAGCCGAAGATGAGCAAGAACAGGAAGGGGTCAGGGAAAGGCAGCTCCTATTTGTCAAATCTGATTTTCAACCATACTGAGTATTTAAAGAAAAGGGCACCCGGTGTTGAGCCCCGAGAAATGCCATATTTGGTGGGCTGGTGGAGGAGCGGGCTGAGGGGGGGAATAGGCAGGGAGGAAGTAAAGACAGATGCATAGACATAGACCAAAGACCGTAATCTGGCTGCGAAGAGGAACACATAGATGAGGGTGGTAGCTGGAGGTGAATACGGGGTAAAGGAAGGATTTTGTTTGTGTGTGTGTTTTATCGAGTTAGGAGACTAGAGTGCATGTTTACATATGAATATGAGAATGATGCATTAGGGAGAGAGAAAGTGGATCACTCAGGAGAAAGGAAAGATAACCAGATTAGCAAAGTTCTGGAAAAGGTGAGAGAGGGTGGGGAGAGAGGGAGTGGAGCAATCAGCCATTCTGATAGGAAGGACACACTCACTCTAATGGGGGGGTGATGGGGGCAGGTAGAGGTAGATTCATCAGTGTGCTGGTGGAGAGATGAGTGTAAGGGAAGGTCGTTCTCAGATCAGGGGTGCTGAGCAAGACAGGTCAAGACTTCAGTCCTCTGTTCCCAGAGCATCAGTTGCCGCTCTTCTTCCCTCACAGATGCAGTGAAGCCCTCCATCTATAAGGTGAGTGAGGAACCTGCTACCTTAGCCAAGGCTCCATCTTCTCGAGCCTCCCTTACTAGATTCCACAGCGAGTCTCCTTCTGCCTCTGAAAAACCCCCATCCTGCTGGATTAAACACTGATTTGAGCCTTTGTGGCAAGTGGTAGGTATTCTAACCCTAGGCCCGGCTCTTCTGTCTCTTGCAGGTACAATGTGTGGCGACCCTTCAGGTGGGGTCTATGCAAGCTTCGGACCCCTCTGAGTGTGGTCAGTGCCTTAGCCTGGCCTGGATGCCCACCCGGCCCCACCACCACCTGGCTGCTGGCTACTATAATGGTAACAAAACAAAACATAAGGGGATGCTGCTCTTTAAAGTTTGTAGAAGCTTGTTTTTTGGTTGTTTCTTTTATGGTTCAGTGTTGGGCATTATGTTCAAGCAATGTAAAAAAATACACAGAAGAAAAAGTCACTAGAAATCTTCTATTCAGAAAACCATAATTAAGAGGTGGTGAACATCATTTCATGGAATTCTGTATGCATATATAAAGATAAAAAGATCATATGGTGAGAGAAAGAATTCTGTGACCATGGGATCATTCTGTATACAATATTTAAAAACTTTTTTTTCTTTTTTATATTTAAGAGGCAGAGAGAGGGAGACAGGATCTGAAGCAGGCTCCACGCTGACAGCAGAGATCCCAATGTGGGGCTCGAACTCATGAACCATGAGATCATGACCTGAGCTGAAGTTGGACACTTAACCCACTGAGCCCCCCAGGCGCCCCTTGTATAAGCTGTTTTAAAGATTTTGTTTTTAAATAATCTCCACACTCAGCGTGGAGCTGGGACTCACAGCCGTGAGAGCAAGAGTCACACGCTTTCCCCGTGGAGCCAGCCGGGAGCCCCTCTATAAGCTATTTTAATGAAAATGTATGAAATTTAATTAACTTTAATTTCATGACAGAAAAAGACTGAACGGAAACTGAAAGCTGGGCTCAGCTCCCCATAAATGTTCCTCGCCACAGAGACATCAGTTCCTTAAAGATGCTTTGAGGTTAAAACGGTGGGAGGGGGGGGAGAAGGATGATAAAGAACACTCCAGTGGTGGGGAGTTAACCAAGTGACAATTTCACAGTCCGACCTCAGCAGCAGCCTCAGCCCAGGGAGGTCTGGAAATTAGCACTCTCACACCTCTCCCCAACCCTGTCTTCGCAGTGTTTCTTTGGGTGCCGTGATTTTTCATAGTTGCACGCTGCCATTCTTGATGCTGTTTTGCTGTCTTGATTCCCGTTATTTAACCTTAATTCTGTGTTGGAATGATCATGTGTGTCCACCGGCCTGTTCACCTCATGCCGCCCCTGTCGCCAAATTACTGAAAGGGCTCAGCTGGAGTCCGCTGCCAATAAGGTCTTTCAAGAAAGGTTCATAGGTGCTCCATTTCCTGAGTTTTCAGCTACAAATATTTTCCCCAACTATTGTTTATGAAATTCTCACTTTATTTTTATCAGAGTTCTACTTTAGATTACCTCCTCCTCCACCAGCCCGGTTGGGGGCAGCTTTTTGGGTCAGGAGAGTTCGTTTCTATTTCTTTCTTTCTTTGTTTTCTGTTTCTCCACATCTTGTTGCTTTTGGCTTCTTGCCTGTTCTCTTTATCTTAGAGCAGAGTTGGCAGACATTTCTCTAAAGGTCCAGATAGTGAATATTTTATGTCTTGTGGGCTGTTGGACCATTGTTGGAACTGCTCAACTCTGCCATTGAAAACTGAAGGCAGCCATACCCATATGTGAGGTAAACCAATGGGTGTGACTGTGTTCCAGTCAGACTTTATTTACCAAAGCAGGCAGCAGGCTGTATTTAGCCCAAGGGCTGTAGTTTGCCGACCCTGTCCTAGAGGGTATATGCCTTTTAAAAAGCCCTTTGCTTTTATTTAGTAGGGAGTCCAGGCCACTTACTGGGTGTATTCAGTCCAGCTTTCAACTGCAAGTCCCAGAATAAGCTATGATGCTTTTGGTTGATGAGAGCTGGAGCTAAAATATCCTGGAAGGAATGTTGGCTAGATGATCATGATCCACATATCCTTTCACAAGGGGTCACATCTGAGGGTAAAAGGCAAAGGTCCTAGGAGCCCAGAGGAAGGCTTTAGAGCAAAGAAGAGAGAACTTGACTTTAATACCTACACATTCCATCCCTACCTCAGGCATGGTGGTTTTCTGGAACCTTCCCACTAGCTCACCCTTGCAGCGGATACGGCTCTCTGACGGCTCCTTGAAACTCTACCCTTTCCAGTGTTTCCTAGCCCATGACCAGGCGGTACGTGCCCTTCAGTGGTGCAAAGCCAACAGGTATGGGACGGGAGAGCTGTGGCGTGGGAGGTGAAGCCTGGGCAGGCCGGCGGTCCCGGCCTTGCCCAGATTTGATCTACTCCCTCTTCTTCCCTCTTTCCACAGTCATTTCCTTGTCTCTGCGGGGAGTGACCGCAAAATCAAATTCTGGGACCTTCGACGACCTTATGAACCCATAAACTCTATCAAGCGCTTCTTGAGTACAGAGCTGGCCTGGCTGCTCCCCTACAATGGGGTCACCGTGGCTCAGGACAACTGCTACGCCTCGTACGGCACAATGAACACAGGAGGAGCTCTGGGACAGGCCCTAAGGGTTGGGGTGCAAAGTGTGCCAGACTGTTGTGGGGAGAGGGGGGTTCAGAGTTGGGCACTGAAGGAAACATCGAGGTAGTCTGCGTTCTGGAAAGAACTGGGGAAGGGAATGAATGCAATCTTGGGAAAAGGAAAGTGGTTTTTTTTTTTCTTCCTCTTACAGTTATGGACTCTGTGGAATTCATTATATTGATGCTGGTTACCTTGGTTTCAAGGCCTATTTCACTGCTCCTCGAAAAGGCACTGTCTGGGTGAGCCCCTCTCTTCATGACACAGGAAAATGCTTCCTTTACTCACCTGCTGGTGGTCAGGAAGAGGCAGTAGTTTGGGATAGAAAAAGAGGTGTATGGTAACTGTATCATCATAGATAAGGGTTATGCATGAGCTCATTTGTGTGTGTGTGTGTGTGTGTGTGTCTCCCACTTCGGACTGTGCTGTTGTTACCAGTTCACAGAACTGAAACAATATGAGTGAGTGAATCAATGAAAGATATCTGTCTCTTCTTATTAGAGTCTTTCAGGATCCGACTGGCTTGGGACAATAGCCGCAGGAGACATATCCGGGGAGCTCATTGCAGCTATATTGCCAGATATGGCACTGAACCCAATAAATGTCAAGCGACCTGTAGAGCGAAGATTCGTACGTATATGAATATTTAATGGCAGCACCATCTGTTGGGTCCTAATCCACGTGATCTCCTCAATTAGAACTATAAATTAGCAATAGGGTACAAATTTGTACGAGGTCTCCCAGACCTGGAGTTGTCCCTGGAAATCTTTTTAAAGAAAAAAAAATTTTTAATGTTCACTTTTGAGAGACAGAGCGTGAGCAGGGGAGGGGCAGAGAGAGAGGGAGACACAGAATCCGAAGCAGGCTCCAGGCTCTGAGCTGTCAGCACGGAGCCTGACGCGGGGCTCGAACTCACAAGCCATGAGATCATGACCTGAGCCGAAGTCAGATGCTTAACCGACTCAGCTCCTCAGGTGCCCAGTCCCTGGAAGTCTTAGCACAGCATTGTGCATAAACTTCCCCACCCACGTGCATCTGAGCATAGGTTCCAACATACCACCTTCTTCCATCTTTTAAGTCTCTCCTGCCCAAAACCAACTTTCTCTTTTACTTTGATTCTGTCTTCAGTATGTCATGGTCTCTTTTCTAGCCTATATATAAAGCAGATCTGATGCCATATCAGGACAGCCCTGAAGGTCGAGACCATTCTGCTTCATCGGAGGCCCCCAACCCTCCCAAGGCTCGAACTTATGCTGAAACTGTCAGCCATCACTACTTGCTCTTTCAGGACACAGATTTGGTAAATTGAGGCCAGGAGAATGGGTGTGACATTTTAAAAAGTAGAAAACTTTAGTCCTGGAATAGTCGGGCTTCCTAAGGAGTTGTAGCCCAAAGATGCAAGACTAAGAAGCTGCTGGCTTTCTCTCTCTCGTCCTCCTCCCCTCCCCAGGGTTCCTTCCATGATCTGGTCCACAGAGAGCCAATGCTGCGCATGCAGGAAGGGGAGGGGCACTCGCAGCTCTGCCTGGATAGGCTGCAGCTGGAGGCGATTCACAAGGTAAAAGCCTTGCCTCTCATCTTCTCCACGCTTCTTCACTCTCCTTTTCTCCCTGCTCTGCACAGCTGATCAATGAAATGGGCGATGGAAAGGTAACAGAGAGCTGGGAAGGGAAAACCGCTCTGGCGACCCCTCCTGCAGAGCACGATAGACACCCGCATTTCTACCTCTCACCCCATCGTGGTCTTATCCTTTCAGACCGGGGCCCTTTTTCTTTTCCTCCTCTTACAGCTGCCACTCATCCTAAGGCACCAACTGTGAGCATCTCTCTTTTGTTTTCTGTTCTCTTCACAGGTCCGCTTCAGCCCAAACCTGGATTCCTATGGATGGCTGGTATCTGGGGGACAGTCGGGGCTGGTCCGGATCCATTTTGTCCGTGGACTCACCTCACCCCTGGGCCACCGTATGCAGCTTGAAAGCCGAGCCCACTTCACTGCTATGTTCCAGCCGTCCTCCCCTATTAAAGGGCCCGGCTTCCCTCCAACTAGCCATCGCCTTCTGCCCGGTCCCTAGTCGTGGTCCACGCAGGACCTTTGGAATGAAGTCTGCCAGGAACAAATGGCCCCCACCCACAGGGCCATAGGAACTGGGGTCTTCCTGGATAGTGACGCTGCCAGACCTGGACCTTTAGACCTGCCTTGCCAGGACTCCTTAGATACCTCTCCTTCCACAGACTCTGTCATCACAGGCCCCTGCGGGCAGGGGGGCTCTCCCTCCACAAACTCTCAAGGCTCCTCCACCTAAAACTCTGGCTCATGAGAAGCACTCAGGCCTGACCTAGGCTTGGGAGTCAAATTGCTCATATTGAGCATATTGTGAAGTGGGTAAAGCTGAGTAAAGGAACTGGGTGTTTTTGAGACCACATGCGAGTGGGTGTTTGGAGAACTGGAAAGGGTATCTGTATGAAGGCTCCTGTCTGACTATATTCCAGGACCCAGTATTACTGCCTCCTCAACTCCCTCTTCAAAGTAACCAACACACAGGCCCGTGAGGGGGACGGTAATTTATTGGATTGAAGCGGCTTATCGTACTTCTTTAACTGAGGAACACCACAAGCGCCCTACTAGTAGAACAGTGGCTCAGATCTTACTTGCTCCTGCTTATGAAATATTCCCATTGGTCGTCTGACCTTACTCGAACACTCCTAGGCAGTCATGTTTAAAAAAAAAAATCTTCCTTTATATTAAGTCAAAGAGTATACTTCTATACATTTCACCATGGTTATTAGGAACTCTAGTCATTCTTCCTGTGATTGCCCTTTCAAATATTTAAAAATAGCTATCATGTGTTTCCCAAGTCTTTTCTCTAGATTAAATATCTTCAGTTACTTTAACCATTCTTTACACGTCATGATTTTTGGTCCTTCATGATCCTGTCACATCGTTGAGTTATTAAACATGTCTAGCTGCTTTGACTCTCTAGATAAGAGGTGTTTAGAACCCAAGTACAGTAATGTGTGGTTATAGAGCCCTCTTGGGGGTGCCGCAGAGTCCTAGGGACTGCAGTACCGCCTCCAAAGCAAAGACAGACCCCAGCAAACCACACAGTCTTGGAATGTATAGTAGTACAGTCAAGTTTGGGGGTGGAGGGGGGAGGAGTCAAATGAGCTCAGGAGATAGAGAAAAATACACAGCCAGCTCCAACTGGAGGGGGTGGAGATTCATTTAGCGCCTACCTGGAGCAAAACCCTCTGGCACTGTAGACTGGTTGGCCAAATATCTTTGAATAGCTTTCTGCCTCTTGGGCGTAGGGAATTTATCTTATGTCAAGAAGAAGAAAGGAATCAAGCAGTTGCAGTTTCCTTCCTGCACAGAAGAGGAAACAGCCTAGAGGCAGCCAGACTATTAGCAGCAGAGGGACCACAACCCATGTCATTGCAAAGGAGCCCAGTCTTCTACTGTCCCATTGTGACCAGGCTCTGGTTGGTTATGCCACTTTTGTTTTTGAGCTGACTGATAGGGAAATGCCTTCCATTGCAGAGAAGCTTTGCTCATTCTACACAGCAGCCCCTTGACACTGCCTCATGGAATTCCACTTTCAGCGGCAGAGAAGATAGGATCTGGGGACCCATGCTGTTGAGGCTATAGGTCAGTGCTGGCAGCCTGCTCCTGCTGTGGACTCTCAGCCTCGGTCTCCACCTCCAAAAGAAAATCAGGAGGTTGCTCTCAGCCCTTGCTCTCTTTCTCTACCATGTTCCCTCTTCTTCCCAGGCCGTTCACTTCAACCTTCCCTTCCAATGTGTATGCTGTATACTATCCATGATTCCTGTACTTTTCTTCTTTGTGGCTTTGCTCACACTGTTCCCTGCTCCAGGAGCATCCTTTTCATCATCTCCACATAAACCCTATTCATCTTTCAAGGTCCCAATGCAAATCTCACCTTTCATCAAGGAGCTTCCTAGATTCCTCTAGTAAATATTCTCTGTCCCTTGTGTTCTCAACAGGAAAGGAAGAAAAAAGGATAAATGAGTGTTTATTAAGCTAGCACTTGATCTATTTCAGGTATTTTCCATATGTTACTGAATCATGAGGTATTGCCCCATTTTATTTGATATTCTTGAGAGTTTAAGCAGTCTGAATAAGGTCACTTTACTAAGTAGTGGTGCTGGGATTTGAATGTAGACAGCCTGACTTCAGAGGATAATTGTTCTTTCCAACCTACCTCATTTGGTCTATTACATTTATTCGTGTAAATTTACTCTAGCATGGTGTTTTGCATATAGGCGCCTTTAGTTAAATGTGATATCGAGTTATCTTGCTTCTTCATTGTGCTTCTCCAGTAGCTGTGACAGGATTCTCCCTGTTGAGTAAACTGGGGCTATTGCTAGCCAGATAGCCTGAAAGAGTCCCGAACTGCTGCCTCCTCAAGGGTGGGCTTCCTGGATCCAGGGATCTGGTCATAGTTTCCACCACCCTAGAAAGGATGTTTCCCTACATTCACAAAATTTTAGAATGTTAGAGCTGGAAAGGGATTAAGAAATCACCTAATCTATTGATTTCCAAACCAGTAGTTATGAAACCAGTACCAGGACCTTCTAAGGTTCTTTTTTCTTTTCTTTTTTTTCTTCCTTCCTTCATTTTTTATTTTTGAGAGCATAGATGGGGGAGGGGCAGAGAGAGGGACAGATGACCAGAAGAGAGCTTCGCGCTAACAGGAGAGATCCCCATGCAGGGCTCGAACTCACCAATCGGATGATTACCTTCTGAGCCTAAGTCCTACGCCCAAACGCATGAGCCACCTACGTGCACCTATGCAGCATTTCTAAAAGCTCGATGTAGACAAAGACAACTAGGTGCTAAGAGAATGACAAATACGAACAAGACCTAGTTCCACCCATTCAGGAGCTCACAATCAAGGCGAGCGAAGAACCCAAGGACACTGGAAAAATAACACGCGCGCTGAACTACAGCATAGTTTCCAAACGGATTCCCGAGACTGAGGAAGGTGTCAGCACCTTGGCCAGTTCCGGGGCGCGGGGGCCAGTGAGGGTCTATCCAGGTTGAGAAGCCCGGGCTACAGGGAGAACGGGTAGGACGAGGCAGAGGTCAGGTGGGAAGCATGGCAAGCGGGGCCACCGAGACGCGGCGCACACTTGGAAAAGGGTCTGCTCACAGACGAGAGCTGAGCCTTTCTCCACAGTATTTGTGGGTGAGTCCACTACCACCACTCCAGCCCCGGGAGCCGGGTTAAGCCTGGAGGCCAGCCGGCGGAAGGGCGGGGTTTGCAGCGGAAGTCCCGTCGCCTGTCGGGTCACGTGGGAGGGGCTGGACGCGAGCGCAGGTGAGTGGCGGGTGATCCTCCTTACCGGGCTCAAAGCGTCGCGTGCTGAGAGCATCTAAAGCGCATGTGACCCTTCCAAGCCAGGGAATGGTAGGCCCTGTTTCCGATTGGGCTCAGGAAGGATGCGGGCTGTTTCCAACTAAGAGTGATTCTGGGGACCGGCCAGGCTCTGGGTGCAAGCCTGAGCAAACTGTCGTTACGTGTCTTGGTACGGAAGGAGGTCCCGAGGTGGCCTTGCTTCAGGGCTGGGGATGGGGTGGGCGGAAGCTGCCACCGAGATTCCGTAGCCGCTTACAGCCTTCTTGTATTATCTGATTGTCTAAGGCGATCTCTGTGACAGGAAGTTGTCCAAGCAAGCATCCCTCCTGAGGCCTCTGCCCCTCTAGGACACATTAGAAGCGGGACGGAGAGAGGGAGTGGGCACAACGGAAAGCCAAGTGTCTCTTTAATTGTGGGGAGGGGCAATGGGTGTGACCCCCCTCTCCTCTTGGCTTGACAGGAATCATGGCACTCTGGCGGGCATACCAGCGAGCCCTGACTGTTCACCCGTGGAAAGTACAGGTCCTGACGGCTGGTGAGTGAATAGACCTGAGTGGGACCAGAGCAGGCAGATTTAGGAGGCAAAAAAACTCACCCCACCACACCTCCCTCAGTTTTTACTTCTATTCAGCCCCCCTTAAAGGGTTGGCTGTCTCTCATCCCGAGCTGTCCCCAGTCTTTGGGAAGGTGGGTCCCCAGGGCTGTTCTTAAGGAAAGGATCCGCCTAGCTGTAAAGTAGGATCTGAAAGTCCTCAAAAAGCTGAGGAGTCATCCCTTTGGGATAAAGGCATTGCCCCAGGAGGCCCTAACTTAGAAAACTTAACAGTAGCAAACACTCCTCTAACATCTTGCAGTGTGCAAAACACTTTCCACACACATATCTCAGAGGGTCCCCACAAAGATCTGAGAGTCCACATTAAATCACCTAATACGTGCTGGGATCAGGACTTTTACCCCAGATTATTTTCTTCCTTTTTTTTTTTTTTTTTTTGGTAAAATATATCTTAACATACAAAAGAATGGTTGACATATATGTAAATTTTAAATAGTATTAAAACTGATGATTTTTGCATCACTACCCAGCTCAAGACCCCTTGAGCGCCTATCCTAACCTGGCTTGTGTAGCCAAGAGATGACTACTCTCATGAGTTTTGTTTATACAACACTTTTGCTTTTCTTATAGTTTTACTACCTCTTTATGTATCCCCAAACCATGGACTAATTAATGATTTATGTGTACTCCAAATCCAGTAATTGGATAACATCTTCACAAAGGTAACCCAGCAACTTAACCTACATTTGTTACCATCTTTATTTTGCACATTAGCTAAGAAATCCAGAGATGGCACAGATAAGTAAGTTTTATGGGGGGGAGGAGGGACTGGAAGATCTAAGGCTGATGGGGCAGGGCAGGAAGGAAACAGGTTCTAGTGAGGACCATGGGCTTCTGAGACGAAGACCGTCGAGAGGAGTGGCAAGCTATGAAAGCCAGGGAGGAACAGTAGTCTTGTTACTGGAATAGCCCCACAGCAGCACTAGAAACTTCACTGGGTGACTGGCCAAGGGTTGGACTCTTTGCCCCTCCCCGGGCCCCTCTCCAACCTCCGTGCCCAGCCACCCCGTGTCCTGTCCTCAGAGTGTCCGTCAGCCTGCATGACTCACCTGGTTGCGCGTGGTGACTCATGCTGGACTGTGTGGCTGTGATGGGGACTGACACCCTGGGCCTTTTGCCAGCCTCAGACTCCCTCAGGACCCTGAATGGCCGGAAGGAAGGTTCCCCCTCATGGCCATCAAGAGTAGAGAGGGAGGGACAGTCCCTGTGTTTCCCATCCCATGGGATGTGCAGTTGACAAGGGGAGGGGCTAGAGTTCAGAGGGGCCCAGAGGCATATGTGTGACTGAACTGGGGTGCTGGAGCCCTGGGTCTCTGTGTGGGCGTGCGGCTCCATACCTGCCCCGTCTCCGCGCAGCCCCGAGGCACCTTGCAGGTAGCGCTTTTCTCAGACTTCTCCTTCCCTGCTGCTAATGTGTTTGGATCAAACTACAAATAAAGGGAAGAGGTGGGTTTAGCTCATCGAGCTTTTTTTAGATCCTTGCACAGTAGCTTCCTAAGGTCCCATGGGATAGCTCATCACACCGGAAAACAGAAGAGAGATTTCAGACTTGGTCTTAGAAGACCAGGTTTTGTTTTTAGTAGTTTTTTGTTTTTTGGGTTTTTTTTTTTTTTGTAATGTTTATTTTTGAGAAAGAAAGAGAGCGTGAGCAGGGGAGGGCAGAGAGAGGGAGACAGAATCTGAAGCAGGCTCCAGGCTCTGAGCTATCTGTCAGCACAGAGCCCGACGGGGAGCTAGACCCCACAGACCATGAGATCATGACAAAGTCAGATGCTTAACCAAATGAGCCACCCAGGCACCCCAGGATCAGGATTTGAATCTCAGAGCCGTAGCAGTAGCTGCGTGAACCAGAACAAGTCAGTCAGTAAACCTCTTGGAGCCTCAGTTTCCTCATTCAGGAATCGAGTGGAGATAGGACCTCACAGAGTTCGTGCAGGGGTTATCTCTGTGAAAAGGCTTTAGAATTTGAAGAAAATTTTAAAAAGTGTTCAATAGACATCAAGCCTCCTGGACTTGGCCCTTTCCATGAGTGTTGTCAACCCCAACGAGCTGTTCTTGTTTAGAGCGGTTTTCAGCTGAGTGTGTTCCATTTGCCTCAAATTGGTGAGGTGACTGTCTTACCTTTGCTTCTCCAAACAGCAGAGCCTGGGGCTTCCATGCAGGTGGGCTTCAATGCAGGTACTTTGTAAGGGAGTAGGAACTAATCCTGCGGGGGAGGAGGGAGAGCCAGTACAAAGATCAAATTGCAAACTGTTTGGGGCCGGTGGCTACTCATCCCTTAAAACGGACTGAGAAGCTCTTTGAAATGCCTCTTAGGACTCTATGGGAGAATAGTTTTTTCTGGAGAAAAGAAGCAGCCTTTGCCCACCAGCTCTCATCCCACACTGGTCAAAGATTTGCCACATGAGATGTCAACACGTGTGTGCTCCCGGGTCACACGTGCGTGGTCCCAGGTAAAGTATCCAGCACAGCCCCAGATGTGACCTAGGTGTGAGGCAGGATCGGTCAGGTGGAGCCGCAGTAGTGGCCAGAGTAAGGGGTAAGTGAATCAAGATCTGAAATGGCTCAAAAGAAGTGTCTGATACCCCCAGTGTTGGCCAAGCCAGAGTCACATTCAGAGCAGCCTGGGAAGTGTGTCCTGCAGAGTCTGAGCCAGCCTTTCCCTGTCCTTTCTGGAGGGCCCTTCGAGTCTCCAGTGGGCCCAGGGCCCAGCTCCATCCATTTCCGGCCACTCTAGTCCTGCTGTGGAGGCAACCAAGCTTCTAGACACTGGTTTCCCTGGAGTCTGGATTCCAGCAGGATGTGAGGGCTCTGAAGGCATTGGAGCAGCCAGTCCAGCCCCTGACACCACAGCAGGAGACTGCTGCAGGGGGCGGGGCGTGTGCACCGAGGTCCCCGCACTTGAGACCGCTGGGGCCTTAGAATGCTGCGCAGCGTAGCCCTAGCTGCTCTGGGCTCCCATACCTGACAAGGCTGCAGAGCCCTCCCATTTTGTCTCGCTTTCTAGCAGTAGGACGGCCTCGGGCCAGGCGTGGGGAGAGCTCTCAGACCCTTCCGCTCTCCCCTCTCTGCTAGGCTTCAGTTGCCTCTGGGCTCTATCAGACCAAGCCCCCTGCCCAGGCAGCTGCTTGATTGGGGGAGACTTCTGGGGAGGAGTGAGGCTACAGCTCTTCTGCCCACGCCTGTAGCTCTCCCTGCTGCCCCAGGCCTCTTGCGTTCAAGGACGCTTTCCTGCTCCTCACTCCAGCTGCCTGCCCCTCAGCCTTCTCATCTTCCATTAGCACTTTATTTTCTTGCATCTAAGATCCCATACGCAAAAGCCAGGAGGGGAACCGAATGGGGGGAGTAAGGAATTAAGAGGGTGTAGAAGTTGGGGCTTTTCTACCAGTGGGCAGGGGGTGATCCCAAATAGATGTGTGCTCAGAGGCGGCCTCTCCCCAGCCCCCTCTCCCACTGAATCCGGTGGTGAGTGACGGCATGAGAACTGGCACCTACCCAGGGGCATGATGTCACACCTGCGCCAGCGTCTGCCTGCCAGGCTCCACGCCCAGCCTGGCATTGGGGCACCACTGCCCAGCAGCCCCTCACCCTGCCCCGTCAGGGCTCTCTGCAGGCCTCCAGCTCCAACCCTCCAGAAACAAATCCAAGGAAAGGGGAGCCAGAGCACAGAAAGGTCTCGATCAACCAAAGATGTCCAGGAGGCCTCCCAGAACCTGGCTGGAGCCTGTTTGGGCTCTGGCATTGGGAAGGTTGAATGAGGAATCTGAACATCAGCTCTACTTGCTCAAATTCACTTGGCCCAGAGATCAGGCCTCATTCTGTGCTCAGACTAAAGCCTTAGACCCTGGAGTTGCTGTAGGCCCAGAGTCCTGCTGATCTGTGGGCAGAGGAGGAGCTGCCCGGCACAGTTTTGTCTGAAATGGACAGAGCTGGCAGGGGCTTCAGAGCTACATGCCCACTGCCTCTCACTGCTGCCCTCCACTCGGAAGTCCCTCGGGCTTCATGAGCGTGGCCTGGGGGCCCTGGAATCATCTTTCTCAAAGGCTGCTGGCTCCCAGGACTGTGGTTTTCATCCCTGCTCTGCCTTTAGCTTGTTGGGCGACTGTTGGCAAACCACCAAGAGTGAAACACACACCTTCATCTCTTTGTGACTGTTGTAACCCAGGAATATTGCTGCTTGCCATCCCCACAAGGGGACAAGGAACAGACAGGGTCACCTCCTGGGCAGTAAAAGACAGGAGAAAGTGCATTAGTCCACGAAGTGTCCTTGATGTGCGGCCGTTGGGGCCTTTGGGTAGGAACCCCGTGCGAATAGCAGGAGCAGCCGCAGGGGCCTCTTGGCACCATGGAGCCCTGAGCCCCAGTCTCCGTGCTTGCCGGGACTCCCTGGCCTCCTGTTCCTCCTTGAGAGAAGGCCTGGGTTCAGCCCCGACTCCACTCCTTACCAAGTCACCTCAGCTCTCAAGGCCGGAAATAGAGGTGTGACCCTACCTCCCAGACCTTTCCTGAGGATTGAATGTGCGAGAGCCGTTTGTAAATTAAACATCTTGCCCAAGTAGAATGTCAGACTGTTAGTCTCTTCATTTAAGAAGTGACTGCCTTCTGTTCAACCCTCTCCGGGGCTTCTCAGGCTCCCCTTCCCTTTCTGCATGGCCACAGCAGCAACCCCTCCCTGGTGGGGGGGTGGGGTATAAGTGAGGGGGTAGGGAGATAAGTGAGCGGGGAGCAAGGCTTCAGTCCTCACACCTCGAGCCTGACGCATAGTCCTGAGGGCTCCTCGGAGGAGCGCTCACACTTGGGGTTCTTCATGCCTTTCCCAGAGCGGGCCTGTTGGTTGGGTGTGGTGGGGGTAAGAGAACAGAGATGTCCAGGATTCTGTCCTTGCCCTCTGGGAGGTTGTGGCTAGCCATGTTCCGGGAGGAGCCTCCACCACTTTGAGAGTTTCAGGAAGAGGTTGCCTTGATCGTTGCTTTGGGGGTCCCAGAGGCTCTCTACAGGGGCTGGGAGTGCCAGTAGCCTAGGTCCCCCGGGGAGGGGGGTCACAGCCCCAGCCCTCAGCCTTCCCTGGCTGCCTCTGACGAGGCTGCTCAGGGGTAGGGCTTTGCAGAGGGTGCAGGGGAAGAGTAGTGAGGGTGCAGCCAGCGCGGACGTCAGAGCCAGCTCTGGACCAAGGAATAGGATTAAAGGATGTGTTTGCCCAGTGCTGATTGAGGGCACAGGGACAGTGGTGACTCTGGGGCTGGAGGGGTCTCTCATTACTCAGTGAGATGGACGGGCGAGCTGGGGGTCATACAGTCACTCCCAAGTGACCCTATGTGTGTGCATTCGCTAGGAACCGTCACGCCACCGTAACTGACGGGGGCTCTGTAAACAGTGACGATTTCTGCCTCGGTTTCTGGGTGTGGGTGTCTGACTGCGGCTGCCTGGAACACGGTGTCTGCGTGAGTGCCGGAAGGGGGAGCAGGTACAAAGGGCTGGGGGAGAAATGACCATCATATCTGTCATCAGCTCGGTCTGAGGCTGTGAATGGGGGAGTCTGGGTTCACCTGAGTGCACTAGGAGGTGACCAGGACTCCTTGGGACTCTTACCAACTCAACCCCTCGTCTTCCGGTGTGGGACCATTTAAAAACTCGTGTTTTAGGAAAAGAATTATTCTTGCTGTTCTTCACAATAGAGACCCCAAGACCAAGGTGAAGGACATTGTCCTGGGTCTTGCCTTGGACTGGGAGGAAAAAAACCAGGGTTCCTTACCAATCTACACATGACCTCTTTGTAGTTAGGTGTCTTGGAAATTAAGTGTCTAGGGAATTAAGTCACCTTAATTAGTTCTTGCCTTGGTTCTGCCCCTCACTGGTTATACGAGGTCCCAGGCCTTTATTTCCATACCTCGAAAAGCAAGAGTTTGGATGGAATTATCTAAAAGACCTTTCCAATTCTGTTAGTCCATGGTTCTCAGCCCCAAGCACCTGAGATTCTCCTTCCTCTGGCTGCAGTCTCTGACTGGGACTTCTCTTTATTACTCGGTGCAGAGTCCATGGGCCTGGCCTGAGCAAGGCTGTTCATCCCAGTTTCTAACAGGACACAGGGGAGGTGTCACCATCCTTGGGAGAGGAGAGTTTGGAAGCAGCAGTAAAGGACTGGCTCTCTGCCCCAGAATTAGTCTCTTGGGCTCAGAGTGTCAGAGTCTCATTCAGGGACTCGCTTCCCTACCTGGAATGGCAGCCCCTGTCCAGGAATGTCCTGACACCCGTGTACCCTGCACAGGGTCCCTGATGGGCCTGGGGGACATTATCTCACAGCAGCTGGTGGAGAGGCGAGGTCTGCGGGAGCACCAGACTGGCCGGACCCTGACCATGGTCTCTCTGGGTTGTGGCTTTGTGGTAAGTTCTGCCCACAGATGGGCTGCTGAAGGATCGGACGGTGGCCTTAGTTCCAGGTCATTCTTTAGTTCCCCTTGGCCTGTCTCACATCTAAGCCAACCTTGAGTGTGTGCTTCCACTGGGATTTGGTTTCTAATCCTTGAGAGGAGCTTTGTGATGCAAAAGCCAAGCGCTCCCCTCACTGCACACCCTGCCTCCTCCCCGGGTTTACTTTCAGGGCCCTGTAGTGGGAGGCTGGTACAGGGTTTTGGACCGGCTCATCCCTGGCACCACCAAGGTAGATGCACTAAAGAAGATGCTGTTGGATCAGGTGAGCCGAAGGAAGAGGGGCTCGGGAAGGGTGAGCTGTGCTGGGGTGGTGGGGAGTGAGGTGCTCACAGAGCTTTAATTTCTCTCCCCTAGGGGGGCTTTGCCCCTTGTTTTCTAGGCTGTTTCCTTCCACTGGTAGGAGCACTCAACGGACTGTCAGCCCAGGACAACTGGGCCAAGCTACGGCGGGTGAGCTGGGCAGTTGTGGGGCAGCCCCTGGTCTCTGGCTGGTGGCCTGGCAGTCCCAGGGGAACAAGGCAGGTTTCATGGGGACGCACCAGGTGCAAGTCCAGGCAGAGTCCCAGGCTCCGGAGAAGAGGAGCTGAGGGGTGTGGTGCAGGAGTGTGGGCTTTGAACCCAAATCCGTGGGGGGTGTGATATGTAGACTAGGAGGCGGGGGCTGCTTGGAAGTAAGTGCAAGTGTCCGTGTGTTCCTTCTTTGTCTCCTCAGGACTATCCTGATGCCCTCGTCACCAACTACTATGTAAGCGATGACACCACTGCTGCCCCTTCTCCTGCTTTCTTGAGTCCAGCTGTGCCCAGGGATGGGGGTCCTCCTGACCTAGCGATCCCTCCACTGGAATGACTCTCATTCCCAGTGCGGGCATCGTACCCAGGGAAGCACTCAGCCAGCTGCTTACCTTGTTCTTGTCTGCAGAAGTGGGAGTAAGACCAGGCAGTGAGTCTGGGGCTCCGGTGATGGAGGCAGCCCCCCAACCTTTACCTGTGTTCTCTCCTAGCTCTGGCCTGCTGTGCAGTTAGCCAACTTCTACCTGGTCCCCCTTCATTACAGGTAAGACAGGTCCTTCCCCCACCCTTCGAGGAAGATGCACATTACCAACAACTGAATACAAGGTGATTCTCATTTCAACCTTGAATCACTTTAGGCCCTCCCAGAACACTGCCCCAGCCAGAGCGCCTCATACTCTCTGGCATTTTAGTCAGAACCCCTTACCCATTATAGAGCCTGTCCCAGCACCTGCCCACTGACCTTCTTTCATCTTCCTGAAGAGGCTCCTGCTCCACAGCCCTGTCTCCATTCCACCTGAGCTCCCACCTTTGCTGCCATATCTGCAGGGACAGTGCCTGGGGGGAGGGGCGGGGGTGGGGAGGCAACAGCCTAGGTTAGACAGAACGGAAGACGGAAGAGCCAAGTAGAACCCTGGCCAGGTGAGTCCTCTGCGGAGTGTTATTTTACCCTAATAATAAAGGTAGTTGCTGAAATGACAGTAAAAATATAGTGGAACTCAAGACGAGTAGTTGAAACTACTGGGGTTGAAGGGGTTTGGGGAAGGGGAAATTATGGAACTCCTCAGAGGGGACAGAGTCGACATTTACATGAATAGCATAGCTTAAAGGAAGACTTGGGGAGCAGATCCTCAACATTAGGGTCTCTGCAACACTCTGGACCTAGAGAAAGATCCATTTACAATAAAGAAAAGGAGGTGCCACTTTACATGGCAGGCAGTGCAGTTTTGGGAGATAAAATCTCAGCTGGTAGAAGACAGACACGTGTGGTCAGCAGGAGCCTGGACAGGAGTGAATAAGAGCCACACTTGGCAAGATGAGGGTGTTCAACTTTGAGGCTCTTGTGGAGGAGACAGAGCTCTGGGGCAGCACCAGAACCCGGCCTGCTTGTCCTCTGGTCTGAGCCACACGTCCCTCCAGGGCTGAAGGAAGGAGACCTGACCATGGACGTTCTCAGAGACAAGCCCTCCCTTTCCGTTGCACTTTCCCAGCTTTCTTGCTCCTCATTCTTCGTCATCGTCACAACACCGCTCCTGTTCCGTAGATTGGCCGTGGTCCAGTGTGTTGCTGTTATCTGGAATTCCTACCTGTCCTGGAAGGCTCACCGGCTCTAGGCCGGCCTCACTCCATTGCCTGCGCTTGTGGTGACGCCGCTTGACCCTGGAGCCACCAGACAGCCTCCTCAGAGTGGGCACACAGGCTTTCCTGGGACTCTGTGCCACTCAGAACTTAATGGGCTTAGCACCTGACTCCTCTTGAAATCGTTAAGACCTTTCTAATGCTCTTATAACAACCAGCACATAATAGGTGCCCCATAAACGTTTGTCATACTGTATGGTCTTGCCAGCTTTAGTTTACACTCATATCCCAGCAGTGCCACTCAGCCCCCTCTTCAGAGACACATCTGTTCTCTAACCTTCCCAGCTCTGCTGTAGCTCCAGCTCTTTGGGGGCCCCAGACCCTTTATACGGTGCCTCAGGAAGTATGCTATTACATATGTAGTCTGAAACCTGCGAAAGTGGTGAGTAGGGTGCAGCAGAAACCTGTGGGGCAGTAAGAATTTCTAGAGCTGGGAAGAAGTCTAGGGACACCAACCCTGATCTTTTTTTTACAGATGAGCACACTGAGGTCCATAGAAGTGAGGTGAGCTGGCCATACCACCCGCCAGTAACAGAGTGGAAACTTGAACCCACAGTCTATAGATGAATGTTTGTATCCCTTCCAAAAATCATGTTAAAAACCTAATGCCCAAAGTGATGGCATTAGGTGGTAGGGCCTTTGGGAGGTGAGTAGGTCACGAGGGATGAATGCCCTTCTAAAGCGGCCCCAGGGAGATCCTTCCCCCCTTCCACCATGTGAGGACACAGTGAGAAGGTGCTCTCCATGCAAGGTAGCAAGTGGGTTCTCACTAGAGAACCAGTGGCGTCAGCTTGGACCTCCCAGCTTCTAGAACTGTGACAAATAAATGTTTGTTTATAAGACACCCGGTTGATAACTATTTTTGTTATAACAGTGTGAAGAGACTAAGACAAGTCACTCTCCTAAGTGATCTTAACTGGAGGTCGCAGGTATAGTAATACCGTGGCTGTGATTCCCAGAAGAAAAACTATCATGGCTAAAGTACCACTTTGGGACAAACTCAGAAGTAGATGGACCCGCCTTTTGTGGTCTGAAAGCACCCAGAGGCCAGAGACCCTCATTTTAATTGTGCCTCAGCCAGACTGCCCTAGAATTTAGACCATGGGGCTGGAAAAAGGTCAAGAGTCCCGCAGGCAGGGGCTGCTTTGCTGCCTCGGTGGTACCGGAGTCGTCGCCGGGAGCCAGGTGCCCTTCCGATTGTCCTAGTTTGCGGCACTGCTAGCGGGGCTAGCGACTAGGTCAGCAGCAGCACCTCCCAGTGCTTCCGGCCCCTTCTAGAAGCAAAGGGCAGAGTGGGCGCCACCGACAGCCCTGCGGTCCAGCCTCTCTTTTGTAGCCACAGAAGACTGGCTACCTGACCGCTCTGATCTGGGGACCAACGTAGTCCCCCGCCGGCCGTTGCAAGCAGGTAAAGGGCTCTCTCGTGGCTCCCAGCGCAATCGTTCGGCCCCAGCCGGCTTCTCGCTCTCCCAAGTCTGGGGCCGCTTCCAGCACTGGCGCCAGGACGCAGAGTCCAGGGTTCTGAGGTGCGCCCCTCCGGGGCTCGCAGGCGGCCGGACTCGAGGCCGCGGCCGTCATTGCTTCTACAATCAGTGCATGTTCCTCGCTGACGTCAGTCGGAGCTGTCCTGGAGCTATATAAGGCTGGCGGCGGTCCCGGGACAGACCCCGTGTTCCCCAAGGCGCCCTCGTCCGCCCGGGGGACAGAGACTGCAGCGCCCGCAGCGGGCAGACGCTCTCCCGCAACCTGTGAGTGGCTCCGAGGAGCATCCGCCCTGACTCCCTCAGCGCCTGGACTCGTCGCGCGGCTCGCCCATCGCGACTCGCCCAGAGGGACGGAGGGAGGACGGGGTGGCACTGGGTTGGGCTGCGGCTGCGGCTGGAGGGAAGGCGATGGGCACGGGCGGCGGCCGCAGGGGCCCGGTGGGGGAGCTGCATGCGAGCGGGAAGGGGAGTGGCGCCACCTGCCCCGGGCACACCTCACCCCTGCGGTGCGCTTGTGTTTCCAGGGCCGGCGGCACCATGAGGCAGGCGGGACGCACGCTGCTGCTGGCAGCGCTGCTGCTCCTGGCACAGCTGCGCCCGGGGAGCAGCCAGTGGAGCCCGGGGGCGGCGGCGGCCGGGGTCCGGGACCCGAGTCTGCGCTGGAGTCCTGGGGCGCGGAACCAGGACGGCGGGGCCCGCGCGCTACTCTTGCTGCTGGCCGAGCGCTTCCCGCGCCGCGCAGGGCCCGGAGGATGGGGATCCCGGACCTCGGGCGAGCGGCCGCGACGCGACGACCCTCCGCTGTCTATTGACCTCACCTTCCACCTGCTGCGGACCCTGCTGGAGCTGGCGCGGACGCAGAGCCAGCGGGAGCGCGCCGAGCAGAACCGCATCATATTCGAGTCCGTGGGCAAGTGATCTTCGGGGGGTCCGCGGCCACAAGAACCTCGACCCCCGTCCCCCACCCCCCGGGCCGAGACGTGCACGACTGAACTGACCCAATCCCGCCGGGCTATAGCGGCCCAGGGATGCCCTGAGCACTCCGTGCGTCACCGGTTTTTAATAAAAGTGCTGAAGAGCCTTTGGCCTCGGTTGTGGGGCGCAGGGAGCCACGGCAGGGTGGGAGCCGGTGGGAAAGTGCGGCCTCCCGGGCCGGCGGGAGGGAACCAGATGCCGCATGAGGGCTCCCGCAGAACGGCTTTCAGCCAGGGTCCCGTGTCCCCATCGTCCCCCAGGAACTCAAGTCCTGGTGCCACCGTACCACCCCGACCCTCTCCCCTTGGCACTGGGCTCGCGAACCCGTGCTTGATACCAAGGAGGTGCCCTACAGGGCTCATTCCACTTCCGCCCCCCAAACGATCCCAGACCCGGAGAAGGGAGGGATGATGATGGGGTCGCCTCCGAAGCGTAGGCTGAGAGTGAGCAGTGAAAGGAGCTGCGGGTCTGGACTCTTTAGCCCTTTATTGAGCCCCTCCCCCGCGGCGGGGCGCCGAGCTGTGTGGCGCGGTGGTCTCTGCGCAGGTCCTCCGCGACCCGAGGGCCAGGCCCCAGGTGCGCGGGCTCCCCGACGGGGGAGGGTCAGTGCCCGCCCGTGCCTGGGAAAGAAAGCTCGGTGGGCTCGCGCTCCGAAGGTACGAGGCGGCTCCAGACCCCAGCTCACCCTCTTTCCCCAGCCACGTGGGGTTCTCCTCTACCTCCCGACCCTACCCGGTCTCCCCAAGGCCCAAAGGAAAGGCGGGTGGGAAAGTGCACTTCTGCACGCGCGCTAGAGGGCGCGCCCCTCTCCTGGGGGTCGGGAGGCTCCCAGCGATCCCTGTGCCACAGGAAGGCCATCACCGAAGAGGGGACAGGAGCGTAGGGCCAGCCCCGCCAGGTCCCTCAGGCCACACTCACCTTCCGGCCCATCCGGCCGCTCGTCATCTGGCCCCGCGCTGCCTTCTTCCCCGTCCAACGCCACCTCCTCATCCTCTTCCTCCCCGGAAGCGCCTGACCCCAAGGAAGGCGCGGTGAGGTGGAGTCCCCGCTTCTCGGGCCATGACCCCCCACCGCGCCCCCTCTGGACGCCGGGTCCCCGCGGCCCGCTGTCCCCTCCCATCCCCCGTCCCTCACCCGCCTGGAAGTCGATGGTCCTCAGCATTTCGGCCACGTGCTCCACGCTCACGGTGAACTGCTCCATGCTCTCGTAGCCCGGCTCTGGCCGGCCTGCCAGCTCCACTTTCGACATTGTCCCGACCCTGCGGCGCGGCAGGCGCTCAGCTGGACACGCCCCAGCGCCCGCAACCCCTCCGCCTGAGCCCGGCAGCCCCTTCCTGGCCTTTCCCGCTCCGCCTACTCACTTATTGATCAGCTCCTTGGCCTGCTGCAGGGGAAAAAAGGAGGGTGAACGTAAGCACCGTAAGCACCGTGCCAAGCGCTGGCGAAGTCCCGCTTCTGGGGCCCACAGTCCTGCGGGGTAGGCAGGGATGCTTATCCCAATTCGTTGAGGAGCAAGCGGACTCAGACGAGGGGGACTTGCCCAGAGGCAAAGTGGGGCAAACGGGTGCCAGAGGTAAGACTGCGGCCCAGCCCTCCAGGTGCCCAGGTCCCCGCAGCGAAGCCCCTCGGCGGCCTGCCTCCCTCCCGCGGGGCCCACCTGGAGGTAGAGCGCCATCTGCGGCTCCTCCATGGACTGGATGGCCGACTCCACGAGTTTAGACGAGGCCTCCAGGTGGTCCCCGTACTGGCGGATGAGGCCCCGCACGCGCTGCAGCTTCTGCTCCTGCTCGCGGGCCAGCGCCTGCAGCAGCTCAGCCTTGCGCTCCTCCAGCACCGCGCACAGGGCCTCGAACCTCTGAGTCAGCAACTGCTTCTGCCGCCGGCTGTTGTCCTGAAAGACGGCAGCAAGGCTGAGACGTCCCTCCTGGCCGGGGAAGCACTCCCCACCCACCGAAGGAAAACACGGGGAGGCAAGAAGAAAGGACCCCACATAGTGGCAGACCTACAACTGCGGCCAAGGGCAGGGTCTTCTCAGTAATAACCATTACAGAGATTTTTAAAAATTGAGATACGATTGACTTTTAACATCATATTAGTTTTGGGTGTACAGTGTAGTGATTCGGTATTTGTGTATCTTGTGAAGGGATCACAGGTCTAGTTCCCATCTGTCACTGTATCTAGTTACAAAGCACAGACAAGTGAAGTGACTGCACCAAAGTCACAGAGCTAGGCAAGGGGCACAGCTGGGACCCTAACCTAGCAGCTTGGTAAGCATATTCCCCACCACTTGTGATTCACACCCCAGGAACCCGGAAATTTCCCCTCCCTCCCATCCCAGGCTCACCTCGATGGTCTGGCACACCTCCTCCATCTGAGTGATCACGGCCTGCACGCGGTCGTTGCCCGCCACCAGCATTGCAATGCCATCGCTGAGCTCACTCTGCCGCACACACACAGGCCAGCGCTTAGAACTGGAGGGCCCTGTCTAGAGCCGTACCCCTCCCATCCCAGCCAGGGCCGCCCCCTCCACCCCACCATCAGGGCAGCTATTCCAGAGATGTAGATGGCTTGAACCATCCAACAAGTGTGGAAGCACATTTATGGGTTCTGGAAGGAGGCAGAGAGAGGAGGCCCTCCACCACCAAATGAGAAAGGAACAGGCATTTGCCAAACATCCAGGCCTTGGGCTAAGTGCTTTATCTGTAGATTCATGTCTTCCATCAATTCAGAATTATTCTTTGTGATTATCTGTTAGGATACTATTGCCTCTTCTCCATTCTTTTTATTTTCTCCTTCTGTGACTCTGAGGAGGCCTATGCTAGAGCTTCTCATCCTTCTCATCTCCCGGTG
>NW_027531902.1:3571862-3607296 GCF_008692635.1 Crocuta crocuta
CTGGGGTTTTTTTTTTTTTTTTTTAGGCCTTTCTTCCTCTTCATTAATTCTTCATAGAAATTTCAACAACTATCTGTCCATTTTTTAAGTTTATTTATTTATTTTGAGAAAGACAGAGAGGGAGAGTATCCCAAGCAGGCTCCATGCTGTTAGCATAGAGCCTGATGTGGGGCTCCATCTTATACACCGTGAGATCATGATCTGATATGAAATCAAGAGTCAGACACTTAACAACTGAGCCACCCACATGCCCCTATAGTTTCATTTTTAAAAGCTCTATTTGGTTCTTTGTTAAATCAGCATTTTTGATAATCTATTATTACTTGTTCTTTTTATTCCATTTTTTAATGTTTATTTATTTTTGAGAGAGACAGAGCACAAGCAAGGGAGGAGCTGAGAGAGAGGGAGACACAGAATCCAAAGGAGGCTCCAGGCTCAGATCCGTCACAGAGCCGGACGTGAGGCTAGAACCCATGAACTGGGAGATCATGACCTGAGCCAAAGTCAGATGCTTAAATGACTGAGCGAGCCACCCAGGAGCCCCTTTTAATTACATATTTTTTAAAAAACCATTTTATACACAGTGATACTCTATTCTTTAATAATTCCAATATCTGAGGGGCGCCTGGGTGGCTCAGTCCGTTAAGTGTCCGACTCTTGACTTTGGCTCAGGTCATGATTTCACAGTTCGTGGGTTCAAGCCCTGCATTGGACTCTGCGCTGACAGTGCAAAGCTTGCTTGGAATTCTCTCTCCCTTTCTCTCTGCTCCACCCCTGCTCTCCCTTTCTCTCTCTCAAAATAAATAAGTAAACAAAAAAAATTTTTAAATCCCAATATCTGAATTCCTCAGGGGTCTGAACTATACTTTTTGTTTCTACTGCCTGCACTCATGGGGTACATTTTTTTCTGTATCTTCACTTTTGAATTGATATTTTGTTGTTCTTAATCTAAGGAAAACCCAAGAGCCTAAATTGAGGGTGCTTTCCTCCAGGCAGAATCTGCATTTGCTTTTGTCAAAAGTCAGGTGGGGTCACCTGGGTGGCTCAGTCAGTTAAGCGTCCAACTTCGGCTCAGATCATGATCTCATGGTTCGTGGGTTCAAGCCCCACGTCGGGCTCTGTGCTGACAGCTGGCTCAGAGCCTGGAGACTGTTTCAGATTCTGTGTCTCCCTCTCTCTCTGACCCTCCCCTGCTCACGCTGTCTCTCTCTCAGAAAAAAAAAAAAAAAAAAAAAAAAGTCGGGTGGCATGACCGACCACCTTAGTTCCTGGGATTCCAGTTTAAGCTGAGTTTTGTGGGGGTCTTCCATTCAGATGTCTACCTTAGAGAGGCCTGGAGACGTAGTCACATCCCAACATCGTCTCATCCCTTCAGCTCAGTAGTGCTGCCAGCATTCATCCTCTGGGAAGTCTGGCCGTTTCTGTGCTTACCACCCAGCGTTCCGTGGTCAGCTCACTGCCACTTCCTCTCCCCACTCCACCTCCGCTTGGAGATTTCCTTTACTATGTGCCCACTGATATAATCTTTAAATCATGTTTTATGTCAGAAAGAGCTGTGTGGTAGTGAGAGGGCCTGGAGAGCATCTAGGCCACCAAACAAGTTGCTCACATCTTCCATGACCTAACTGTGTCCTTACAGCAACTCTCGGAAGCAGGCGTTTTCATCCCATTTTACAAGCAAAGAAAGTCAGGGTCAGAGAGGTCAAGTGACTTATCCAAGGTCACACTGAGTCATGCATAGAGCTGGGACTGTAGCCCTGATCTGCCTGCCTTTTATTTATTTATTTTTTGAGAGAGAGAAGAGAGAGCTTGAGTGCTGTGTGAGCACGAAATGGGGGAGAAGCAGGGAGGTGGAGAAAGGGAGGCAGAAAGAGAGAGCAAATCCCAAGCAGCCTTGATGATGCAGGGCTCCATCCCATGATGCTGGGATCATGACCTGAGCCAAAATCAAGAGTCAGATGCCCAACCGACTGAGCCACCCAGGCACCCCCTGATCTGCCTGCCTTTAACACCAAGTGGAGTGACACGCTGAAGTTTGAGATGCTGTCCTGTGTCTGGCCCCACATGCCTGCTCCCTCTGCTTGATACCTTCTGGCGTTTGTAAATGGTGGGCAGTGGGGCCACCTCACAGTCCTTGTGGGCACCGAAGACCTTACAGAGAGAGCAGGTAGGCACTTCACAGCTCAGGCAGTAGATATTGATCTTCTCCTCTTCATGCTCCTCGCACATGAGGTGCTGCTCAGCCTTGGAGTGCAGTGGCCTGGAGGGGAGCGGGCAGGGTGGCGGCAGGGTCAGGGGCCAGGCTGGAGGGAAGTGGGCCCCACAAGTGCAGGCCCCCATGAACACCTCTTCAGCCTTCACCAACCACCAATCACAGCTGGGGCTGGGCAGGTGAGTGACTTCCATGGTGGCCTTCATGTGAGGAATACAGAGAGCTAAGGGGTAGAGGAGGCCTAGATCCAAGAACAGTGTCTGTTCCAGGGGAGCAGGGAAGTCCCACAGGGCAGGAAGCCACAGATGGTTGGCAAGGGCCTTGCTGGTGGACTGCCAGCCCCTCCCCCAGGTGGAAGGGTGCAGGTGAAGCACTGCCCAGGATCCGAGATGCCTCAGCTAGGTGACCTGGGGCAAGTCCCTCCCCCTCCCAGGGTCCAGTCCTCTAATCTCTAAAGAAGCTGATCCTTTCAGCCCTTCCCTTCTGGCTGATGGGTTCCCCGCTCTGTTCTGTGTCCCCGGCCCTACCCCTTGGGGAGACAGGAGGTCTTGACAGCTCACCGGGAAGACTCTTGTTTGTAAATGTCAATAATGTTCTCCACTAGTAGGTTTCGCTGCAGGCCATAGACGCCATGTCTGTCCAGGACAACCTCATGCCTGCAAGATGGGCAGCGAAAACGGCCTCCAGAAGACACAGTGGTGGAGCCCCGGGATTGCCACAGAGGGTTCGAGGCCTGTAAGGACAAGTAGCATTAAAGGACAGCACAGTGAAGCACGAAGGAATGGGGAGGAGGCAGGAGGAAAGGTTATGGGGGCTGAAATGCAGGAGAATGGTGGAAGGGGAGGCATTTGCTGTTTTCCATGGGGAGGCCCTCCTCCTCTGAGGAGGGTGGGTGGCCATGGAGATCTTCTTTCCACTTTGACTCATAACTGCTTAAGTGTCCCTGCATCCAGAGCCCAACTTTGGTCAAGGCCCAGTCAGGATGGGGTCTCGCTAATGGGGCCCATCTTGCAGGTGTGGGGAGACATTGGGCATTGGCAGGAAGGTTATGATTGGAAATGGACTCTGTGTGGTACAGCCAATGTCCTCCTGGGGCTCTCAATGGCCACAGCTGGGGGAGATTCTCTGTAACCCTCAGCAGGGAAGCCCAGACAAGTGCTGAACAATGGGGCACATGGGCCACATCATGGTGGGTAATTCTAGGAAACCATTCTAGAGCCTGGGAGCCTGGAGTCCTGCATTCTTTTTTTTTTTTTAAATGTTTTATTTCTTTCTAAGAGAGAGAGAGAGAGAGACAGCATGAGCAGAGGAGGGTCAGAGAGAGAGGGAGTCACAGATTGAAACAGGCTCCAGGCTCTGAGCGGGCAGTCAGCACAGAGCCCGACGCGGGGCTCAAACCCACGAACCGCGAGATCATGACCTAAGTGAAAGTAGGACACCCAACCGACTAAGCCACCCAGGCACCCCGAGTCCTGCATTCTTGTGCTGCCCGTCATACTGTTCTACTATGTAAATTTGAGCAAGTGTTTGATCTCTGTAAAAGTAAGGACTACACTGAATTATTCCTTCTACAACAAATATTGAATGTGCCAGGTAACTGCGAGGCTCTGGGGATAAGATGAACAAATGCCACCCTGCCCTAAGGACAAGTAAACTGACTACTACATCCGGCAGGTGGGGTTAAGACAGGAGTTAAGCTCAAAGGGTGAACTTAGAAGAGATGTTCATCACTTATACCTCTTAGAGTACTTGCTCCTTCCCATCCTAAAAGGGAGAGCCCTGCTACGGCCCAGGCTCAGAGCTGAGGGGGTGATCAACTGGCCCAAGCAGAACCAATCAAATTTTCTCTCCAGGAATTTGGAATTGAGACACAGAGGTGGGGATGGCTAGACCACGTACGGCTTTGAAACTGAAAGACCTGCTGTGGAGTTGGGCAAAGAGCTGACACTGTGGTCCCCACAATCTTGTGCAAGTGGAAGTGGAAAGCAGGAGAGGTCATCAAGTATGAACAGGAAGGCTGGTCTTCAGAGAAGACCACAAAGAGTCAACTTGTGCACAGCAGCAGAGAGAAAAAACTGGTAGAGACTGCTTGTTTTCCCTCAATATTCACCTATTCTTCTTCAGTAATAGAGCCTCTGAGTTTTTAGCAAGATACATGGAATAAAGACTGTGTCCAGGGCACCTGGGTGGCTCAGTCGGTTAAGCTTCTGACTTCGGCTCAGGTCATGATCTGATGGTTCCTGAGTTCAAGCCCTGCATCGGGCTCACTGTTGTCAGCATAGAGCCCACTTTGGATCCTCTCTCCCTCAATCTCTCTCTCTCTTTCCCCTCCCCAGCTTGTGCNGACTATGTGTCCAAGCCTTCCTTCCAGCTGGGTAAGACCAGGTGATTACATTCTGGCCAATGGGATATAGATAGAAATGTTTGATGCAATTTCTAGGAAATATCCTTAATGGGAGGGGCATGCCCTACTCTTCTCCTTCCTGTGGGCTAGAATGAAGATGGAGGAGCTCAAGTTGAAGCAGCCATGTGGAGCCATGAGGTAGGCACATGATGAGAATGGCAACAAGATAAAAGGAGTAAGTCTCTGGACTGCCTACCTATACTTTTGCTTGAGAGAAAGAACACATTTTTAACCATCTTTAAGCCATTATTCTTTTGGGTTTTCTGTCACTTAAGAAGAACTTAGTCCTAGCTGGCTGGAAGACCATGGGCTCCTAGAGAGTAATGAAGAGTCACCTGTGGCTCTGAAAATTCAGAGGTCTTTCCTGCAGGTGCATATGATGAAATTCTCCAAATCCTTATGCTGGACCTCAGCCAGAGGGACCCTGATGTGTGCAACAGCATCCAGAATGCAAGAGGGTATCCAAGTCCACAGTCTTATTTGAACCTTTAGAAGCAACAGATATAGGCAAGGCAGGAAATGTGGCCTCTGTGAAGTGGGCAAGTCTATCTTGGCGAGAGTGACTGGCATGTCACAAATATCACATTTGAGGCGAATTTCTTGTGAATCCTAAGAAGTTAACACTTTAGGCCATCATAAAGCCAGAACATATTAGTTTGAGATTATCCAAGGCTGTGTTTGTGCCTTTGACTTTCTCAGTAGCTGCAATTGTATAAATACTGCTGAGTTTAGTTTAGGGTATGGATTAAAGTGTAAGATCACTGGGCTTTCGCTTACTTAATACAATTACCTTTCAGTATTTAGAACCTAAATGAGTAAGGAGGTGTTGAGAGAATTCTAAGCCTACAAACTCCTGGAGAGATTTTTCTTCTCTTTGATTTGCTGGTAGCTAGCATAAAAAAGTGCTCAGAAAATGTTTGAATGGCTGGAAAGGGGGCAATATTCCAAAGTCTTAACCCAGAGCACAAACTTCTGAGTTAGCCTCTCTCCTCCACTTCCTCTCTCACAGTCCCCCCTTCCTCTATACTCATTATTTAACATTCAACTCATGTGTTGAGGGCCTGTTATGTGTCAAGCACCATGCTATGGGTTTCCCAGACATTACTGAATTTAACCCTCAAGAATTTCTTGTAAACATGGTGGAGGACATGAACATTAACCCCCTAACTTAGACTACAGGAAATATAGTGACAGTGGCTAACTGGACACATACTTTATGCCAGATTTTTCTCTAAGTCCTTTTATTTGTATTAAGTCATTTAAACCTCTTATCAACCCTTGAAATAGGTACTACTATTAGCCCCATTTCAAAGATAGGAAATTGCAGTCCAGAGGTATTAAATAAATTGTACACGGTTATCAGATAATAGGTGGCAGAACCAATATTTGAACTCAGGCACTCTGATCCCAGAGTCCAGCCTAAAAATCAATATATTAGAGGTGCCTGGGTGGCTCAGTCGGTTAAGCGTCCGACTTCTGCTCAGGTCATGATCTCACAGTTTGTGAGTTTGAGCCCCGCGTCGGCTCTGTGCTGACAGCTCAGAGCCTGGAGCCCACTTAGGATTCTGTGTCTCCCCCTCTCTGTCCCTCCCTTGCTCGTGCTCTGTTTCTGTCTCTCAAAATTGAATAAACATTTTAAAAAATCAATATACTACATTGTCAGATGTAGTAGAATTTAGGCCACCTGAAGGATGATGCCCAGAGGTAACATTCGCCCCTCTGAATCTCAGGTAAAACAGATTTTAGTAAGAGGCATAAAAGGCCAAACATCTACCCTTCACAAAGAAAAGAAACAACAACGTAAAAGTGAGCTGTGCAACTGTGGATTGATGTTATTTGAACTGAGGTAAACAGAATATGACCGATCAAACCAAAACCCCTTGTGCCATGAAGCAATGTAAGGATCCAGCTTGCAACCAGGATGACCTGTTTGTCGGTGAAAAGGAAAGGAAATAGTTCAAATCTCAGGGAGACCTTCTGCCATGGATCTCCACATGCCCCCAGGGTAGACAGTTCATCAGATTCTGTGTAAAAAAAATACGGAGGCGACATAACCAAACTGAGACACTCAGCAGCCTGCTAATCCGGGTCATACCCCGCTAATCCACCGCAGAAGCCAAAGGACTAAACAGCGATTGCAAGCCAATGGTAACATTCAGCTAGCCAGTTTACACTTATATGGACAGTGGAAGAAAGCCAAGGTAGATGGAGGGTTGACTAAAGAATTTACCCTCGGCCTCAGATAAAACTACTCTGGTTCAAAGAATAGTAAGCAGAAGGGATCCAGCAGGAGATATAAACTGAGATAATAAAAAAAGGAAAAAGAAAGCATGACAAGCAATGAAGATGAAGGATATGCTTTGGAATAAGGATTGTTCCTAGAAACAGTATTTAAATCTAACATTTAAAAAAATTTAATGTTTATTTTATTTTTGAGAGAGAGACGGAGTGGGGGAGGGGCAGAGAGAGAGGGAGACACAGAATCTGGAGCAGGCTCCAGGCCCTGAGCTGTCAGCACAAGGCTGGATGCAGGGCTCGAACTCATGAGCTCTGAGATCATGACCTGAGGCGAAGTTGGATGCCCAACCGACTGAGCCACCCAGGCGCCCCTTCAATCTAACATTTAAAAAAAAAAACAAAAAAAAAAAACAAACCCACAGTCTCTTTGTTTAAAAAAGAGATATAAGTGATCAAAGCTGGAGAAGAGAGGGAGATGGCAGAATTAAGAAATTAAGTAAAACATGTTATCAACGTAGAAACAAAATTCACATTTGACACTACAGCAGGAAATAGAATGTATACACTGACGGAAGTCACATAGATCATAGTGGAAAATAACAGCATAAAAGCAATCAGGACTACATGCTACAATGTGGATCAACCTTGAGGACTTTGTGCCAGCTGAAATTAGTCTGCTGCAAAAGTACAAATACTGTATGGTCCCTCTTATATGAAATACCTGAAATAGTCCAATTCATAAAGATAAAAAGTAGAATGATGGTTACCAGGGGCTGAGGGATGGGCAAGTGGGCAGTTATTATTTAATGGGTACAGAATTTCAGTTTAGAATGATGAAAAGTTCTGGATACATAGCAATGTAATAAAGCTGAACTGCACACTTAAGAATGGTTTAAGATAATTGTAAAGTAAATATTGTTAAGTAAATATTTAAGCTTTAAAAGTGAGTCCTTTCAATGAGAAATAATCAACTATTGCACAGGTGGTACCCGGCTACAGCAAAAATCAAGAAGGTAAAATGAGAGGAAGTTTGGGGAGTCGCTCTCTTTTCCTGACACCCTCCTCAATTGAAACTTGTCTGTCTTGTGTCCCAAACCTTTTGCAAATGCTGGGTGGCTACTTTGAGAAAGTAACCTGTACTGGATATAAGGATAAAATGGTTACCCCTTGGAGAGCCTGGGTGGTTCAGTCGGTTAAGCAACTGACTCTGATTTCAGCTCAGGTCATGATCTTACAGTTATGAGATGGAGCTTCCCATGGGCTTTGTGCTGAATGTGGAGCCTGCTTGGGAGTCTCTCTCTCTCTCTCTCTCTCTCTGCCCTTCTTCTGCTCATGCTCTCTCTCAAAATAAATAAACATTAAAAAAACGGTAACCCCGGGGCGCCTGGGTGGCTTAGTCGGTTAAGCATCCGACTTTCGCTTAGGTTTGTGGGTTCAAGCCCCGCGTCAGGCTCTGTGCTGACTGCCAGCTCAGAGCCTGGAGCCTGTTTCAGAGTCTGTGTCTCCCTCTCTCTCTGACCCTCCCCTGCTCACACTGTCTCTCTCTCCTAGAAATAAATAAAAATATTAAAAAAAAAAAAAAACGGTAACCCCTTCTTCATAACATCTCTGCATTTTAACAGAAGGCATTTAATGCAGCACGATATAGGGAAAGTAGCAATGATCTGAAGATCTGGTTTGGGATTTGCCATTTATGACCTTAGGAAAATAACTTCTCTCAGGGCCTCAATTTCCTTAGATCTGAAAAGAGGGATCTGTACTCAGCACTTGCTCCTTACAAGGGCTGATGTTCTCTAAGCAATGAGCATTGAGTGATATAATATGGTAAGAATTTCAGCTACCCTAATTGGATGGGGAAGGGAGCGGGTGGGTTTTATAACAACCTTCCCCTCTCACACCGTGTAGGCCACCATCCCCCTCTGTTTAACTTCGAGTCGTGTGATTCAGTATCTCACTTGTTTGTGCCTCCCCCAGCTGGCCCTGGAGCACCCTCTTCCTGCCTGATATAAGAAGTGCCTGAAATTCCATCTCTGAAATACTGCTAGTGTGTTTGTTTTACATTTTTAAAAGAAGGGTTTCTTTTTTTTTTAAAGTATTTTTTAGCTTATTTACTTACTTTTAGAGAGATAGGGCACACAAGTGGGGCAGGGGCAGAGAGAGAAAGAATCCCAAGCAGGCTCCACACTGCCAGCACAGAGCCCAATGCAGGGCTCAAACCTGCGAACCATGAGATTATGACCTAAGCAGGTCAAGAGCTGAATGTTTAATCGACTGAGCCACCACGGTACCCCTAAAAAGACTTTAATTTTAAAGTAATCTCCACATCCCACATGGGTTGAACTCACAACCCCAAGATTGTGAGTGCAGCCTACCTAAAAAAGAAAAAAAAAAAAAAAGTCACACAATCTACTGAATGAGCCAGCTAGGTGCCCTTAGATCTACTGTGTTTAGATGGATTTATACGTTCTATCATTTGTCTTATCTACGAGATTTGAATTTTATATAATGCATCTGTATTGTTTCTGTAATCATAATAAACAAAATTTCTTTTTTTATATAGGAAACGTGCTGGTTATTTGACAGTAGAGGAGCAATTAAATGAGTTATAATGAAATTATTATGTAATTATCTTAGAGTTCTTTGTAACATGGATACAAAGAGTAGAGATACTCATGTTATAATTTTATTTTATCATTTTTAATGTTTATTTATTTTTGAGAGAAAGAAAGAGAGTGTGAGCAGCGGAGGGCCAGAGAGACAGGGAGACAGAGGATCTGGAGCAGGCTCTGTGGTGACAGCACAGAGCCCAGTGCGGGGCTTGAACCCACAAGCTGTGAGATCATGACCTGAGCAGAAACCAAGAGTTGGAAGCTTAACCAATTGAGCCACCGAGGCGCCCCTGATGTTATGATTTTAGATGAAAAAAGCAAGACATAAGTCAACATAGACAGTAGGTTCCCAATTTAGGAATGGGTGATGGGATTCACAGATAATTTAAAATTTTTCTTTGTAGTCACCTACATTTCCCAAATTTCTATAGACTCTGAATTACTTTTAAAATGCATAAATATAAGAGTTAAATGTTTTTTACAGTAACTGTCATTGACTGATAGAATTGTGGATTGTTCATCTCTCTCTCTTTTTTTTTTTTTAATACTTTTCAAATTTTGTACCAACATTTTGGAGTCTGGAAAAAAAATTTTACTTTTTAAAATTGCAGTGCTCAGTCCTGACATAAATTGAGAGAGGGCGCTAGAGTGCCATAAATGCCAAGAAGATAAAACTAAAGAACTTTGTTGGTTCAGGGGAGGGGATGTTTAAGAAGATACCATTTGAAGACAAGGTAGACAGGTAGCAGGTGGTTAGGTAGGAAAGAGTTTTAAGAGGCCAGAGGGACTATAGGATTTTAGGTTATAAATAGGGGAGTCATGGGGGGAGGCTAGAAAGGTGGGTTTTACCATGAAGAGCTTTAAAATTTTTATTTTTTAAAAATTGTGGTAAAATCACAGAGGGCTTTGAATTTAAGGGTAAGGATCTGAACTTAATTTTGTAGACAAGATTTCTGAACTAGGGGAGAAAATAAGAGTGAATATTAATCTCATAGGTAATTTTGGATAGATGGGAGGGAAGAGAGAGGTTAAAGGCACAGATCAACTGGGAAGCAAATGTAGTAGTCCGAGCAAGTCACAAGCCTGCCCTCAGGTGGTGACAGCAATCTTGGACAGACAGGGATGCCAGAGGTGGAATCAGTAGGATGAGCCAATCACTTAAACGTGGGCGGGTTGTGGGGAGAGGAGAAAGTCAAAGACTATTCTGGCATTTCAAGCCTGGATGCTTGGGAAGATGCTGGTGCCTGTAATGCAGAAGTATTTAACCTGGGGACCACAGCCCCTAAAAGATCCATGACCAGAATTCTGTGAACTCAGATGGGAAAAAATCACACTTTTATTTTCATTAAATAGCAGAAATTGGGCATTTCCCTCAGTTACAAACGTAGGCAACAAACCACAATTTTAGAGTACTTTGCCACCAACAAAAAGCACAGGTATTTTCACATCACATTATTGTTGTTGATCAAATATCCAAAAATAATTTATGCTTATCACTACTTCTAAACTATAGTAGTTACTAGGTCCACTGCTTGGTCTCATTACTTAATGTGTTAATCAAGAAGTGCATACATTACCCTATCAACCATGTTCTTCTTTCTTTCTTTCTTTCTCTTCTTTCTTTCTTTCTTTCTCTCTCTCTCTCTCTCTCTCTCTTTCTTTCTTTCTTTTCTTCCTTCCTTCCTTTACTTTTTCTTTCTTTCTTTCTTTGAGAGAGACAGAGATCTGTCAAACATGTTCTAATTACTTTGGCAATTATATTCCAGTGTTTCTCAAGCTTTTATTTCATGACTGCTCCTTCCATGAAACTTTTAAGACATTTTTTTGCCCCTAATATCCATCCCTTCCCCATTAAATTTTAGTACCAAAAATCTACAAAAGTGGAATTCATAGAAGCAGAAAGTAGAAAGGTGGTGGAAATGAGGAGATGCTGGTCAAAGGGCACAAGCATTCAATTCTAAGATAAATTGGTTCTGGGGAGCTGACGTCCCACATGGTGACTGTAGTTAGTCATATATTTTATACTTGGCAATTGCTATGAGAGTAGCGCACAATGGTAACCATGTGAGATGATGGATGTGTTAACTAGCTTGATTGTGGTAATCATTTGGCAGTATCAAATCATCATGCTACATGCCTTAAATATGTCTAATCTTTGTCAATTATATCTCACTGAGGCTGGGGGAAAAGTTTTACATGGAAACAAAATTAAATTAAAATTTAAAAATAAAATCACAAGGGATGCCTGGGTGGTTCAGTTGGTTAAGCGTCCGACTTTGGCTCAAGTCATGATCTCATGGTTCGTGGGTTCGAGCCCCGCACTGGGCTCTGTGCTGATGGCTAGCTCAGAGCCTGGAGTTGGCTTCGGATTCTGTATCTCCCTCTCTCTCTCTGACCCTCCCCTGCTCACGCTCTCTCTCTGTCTCTGTCTGTCTGTCTCTCTCTCTCTCAGAAATAAAACATTAACATTTTTTTAAATAAATAAAATAAAATCATAATAAAAAAAATTTTTAATACCACAGGTATTCTTGGGACAATACCACCCCTGTTGAGAATGTATGAGAATGCATGCTGTTGTAATTTTCTTTATAATCAAATGTAGTAGTACATTTTATGCATTTAAAAACATTTTTCTGGGACACCTGGGTGGCTCAGTTGGTTAAGCATCCGACTCTTGATTTCGGCTCAGGTCATGATCTGACAGTTCTGTTCGTGAGATGAAGCCTCCTTTGGATTCTCTCTTTCCCTCTCTCTCAGCTCCTTCCCTGCTCTCATGCTCTTGCAATAGAAGAAATATATACATTAAAATGTAAATAAAAATAATTTTCCTACATAAATCACACACATTGCTCTTAGAGCCCACAGGCTTCACAAACTGACAAAGGGGTCCATGGTCCAAAAAGAGATTACTTCCTGCCCTGATTATAAGTCCACCATGGTCTCATCACAGAGAGGAATTTTATACACTAAGGTGTAGATGGCAACTTTCTTAATATATTTCCATAGCTGACAGTCTCTACATTGGACTAAAGATCTCTCAGCTGACTAATATCCAATTAGCAAAATCCTATCTTCTGTTTCTGTTTATCTTTGTATTTCAAGACTAAGAAATAACACTGTATGTTAACTAAGTGGAATTTAAAAAAAGATACAAGTTTTTGTAAGCAATTGTTGTAGAAGCATATGGGAATAGGCCTGTTCTTAACTCGATAAAACTAAACTGTATATAATGCATCTTTGAATGAATATCTTCTTTAAGATATAAGCTTTTGTAAACAATTGTGTAGAAGCATATGGCAATAGACCTGTACTTAAAAAAAAAAAAAAAAAGACTAAAAATATAACTGAAAATAACTGACAGGCTCTATTATACACTTAAATGTCTTTGTTCTTTCCTTAAATCTTACATTTACACAAGAAGGCCAGCCCCATAAAGCAAAATTTCATATGCCAAAGAGATGATGTGTAGAGAAAATTCTATCACTCTAGGAAACAGAAGACCTACATTTATGTCCCTACTCTGTCCCTTTGTAAGACTGTAACCTGTTTCTTGTGTTCTCCCTGTAAAATGGAACTAACATCCATTCTACCTAACTCTAATGGAATCATGCATGTGAAGGTATTCTATAAATTATAGAGCATTTCACAAAGAGCGGTTAAGAATCCTAAAAGTATATGACCACACAGAACTACAGATCATGAAACAACTGTTCCTTCTTCACTGTGGAGGGTAAAATGGAAAGCAATAAATAAATGGAATGTAATTCGAGGCTATGTTCCAGGCTTTTGTGTGGTTATACATGCCACGACCTGTCTCTCTTTTAGGCCATATGGTGCTTCCTTTCTTTCTAATATTCCATAGCATCTAATAGAAATGTTCTGCCTAGAAAGATGCTCTGTGAGTTCAAGAGGGGTTGCTGGAGGCTATTTTCCCCCAAAATGGTGACCTAGTCAATGATGAAAAGTGGACCATGCAGGTCCCTTGAGCCACACCTTCACAATACACTGGAGAAACCATGGCAAAATGGTAGACTGAAGACCAGACACTTGGAGAATGTTGAAGAGCCTTAGAAGAATCCAGATATTGGCCACCAGTGGGTGGGAGAGGGATTCTGAGTGGAGGGTTAGCTTTGCCTGACAGAACCCAGCAAAGAGCCTGGCATAAGGGGTCTGTGGCAGGAGACTGGCTGGAAGGAAGAGCGAAAAGCAGAAGAGCGGTTCAAGACAGGACACTGGTAAGAGAATAGAAAACACTTTAAAAATGTATATCCATTGGGGGCGCCTAGGTGGCTCAATTGGTTAAGCATCCAACTTCAGCTCAAGTCATGATCTCACAGTATGTGAGTTTGAGCCCCGCGCTGGGCTCTGTTCTGACAGCTTGGAGCCTGGAGCCTGCTTCAGATTCTGTGTCTCATTCTCTCTCTGCCCCTCCCCCACTTGTGCTCTGTCTCTCAAAAATAAATAAATGTAAAATAAATTTTTTTTTAATGTAAATCCGGGGCACCTGGGTGGCTCAGTCGGTTAAGTGTCCGACTTCAGCTCAGGTCATGATCTCATGGTTCGTGGGTTTGAGCCCCACATCAGGCTCTGTGCTGGCAGCTTAAAGCTTGGAGGGGGCGCCTGGATGGCTTAGTCGGTTAAGCGTCTGACTTTTGCTTAGGTCATGATCTTGCGGTTCGTGGGTTCGAGCCCCACGTCGGGCTCTGTGCTGACTGCCAGCTCAGAGCCTGGAGCCTATTTCAGAGTCTGTGTCTCCCTCTCTCTCTGACCCTCCCCTGCTCACGCTGTCTCTCTCTCTCTCCTAGAAATAAATAAAAATTTAAAAAAAATATTTAAAAAAAAGCTTGGAGCCTGCTTCAGATTCTGTCTCTGGCTTTCTCTGCCCTTCCCCCACTTGTGCTCTGCCTCTCTGTCTCTAAAATAAATAAACATTAAGAAAAATTTTTTTAAATAATAAAAATAATCTTAAAAATAATAAAAATGTAAATCCATTGTTAAGATTGCCTGAATTCGTGAAATCAGATTGTTAGAATTACAAGGATGTTAAAGATCAGTTTAGGAGCGCCTGGGTGGCTCAGTCAGTTAAGCATCTGACTTCAGCTAAGTTCATGATCTCATGGTTTGTGAGTGCAAGCCCCACATCAGGCTCTCTGCTGTCAGCGCAGAGCCTGCTCTAGATCCTTTGTGTCACTCTCTCAATAGTAAAATGAACATTAAAAAAAGAAAGAAAGATCAGTTTAAAGCATCCTATTAACCCATATATGTGTAAACAGTTTTGAAGAAGTAAACTAGCCTGACTGACATCACATGGCAAATCAAGAAAGAAGCTGGTGGGACTAGAACTCAGAAGCCGAGTCTCGGTCTACGTTTTTGTTCTCCACTAACCCAGTTTCTTCCGTCAAGTAAACAAGATGCATGACACCGCTACAAGCAAGTGCCGTTCACAAACTTGCAGTGAACCAATTTCTCAAAAAGGAGACCCATCCATGGTTGGGCTGGGGAGGCCCCTCAGGAGCAGGGGAAGTGGTGGAGGAGGCAGACCAGTCCTTGACAGCAGGTCCTCACAATGAACCAATAATGAACTGGCTTTCTAGGTGGAGTGAACAGCGGCCATCTCTTTCCTGTGTTGCCCTTCATTAGAGAAGGCGGCCCTATTCTTCATGTTCCCATTTCTGCAAATCTCTCCCTAAATGGACACCCTCCAGAAAAGCTGTTCCTCAACAACCTTCTGGTTGTCTGTTAAATTACAACAGGTTGCAGCTCATAAACAAGTGCCCACAGTGAAGTGGGGGCAGGTACAAAAATAAACTGAAGGCTTGCTTAAAGGAGTTTAGGAGTGACTAGAGTTTACAAATACAGAAACGCATGGGAAGATGTTTGTGTCGAATTCCCACACCAACAGCTTTCCTCTAGTCAAAGTGCTTGGTAGCTGAGTGGGTGCAAGTGTGGAGAACGAGGGAGGGAGAAATTAGAGGGGGTTAATGTGGTATTTCGGTGTCTCTTCCCTTTAAAGTCAGGGTGAAGGAGAGATGTATTACAGCTCTAAAGAAAACTAGTTAAATTGTGATGCAACTGTGTAAAGATATGCATGGCAACAGGGGCTAGAAAGTAATATGCAAATGGGAAAATTACTGGGCTGGGAGACATAGGATTATGGAAGACTTTCTCCCAAACCCTTAATACTGTTCAACATTTTCAATGACATGTTTTAACTTTTCAAATTTGCTTCCTGGCTCTCTAGTTAACCTGATGTTATGAAGTCACAATTCACTAAATTCTTTTTTTTTATTTAAACATTTTTAAGTAACCTCTGCCCAATGTGCTGCTCAAATTTATGACACTGAGATCAGGAATTGCACGCTCCACAGACTAAGCCAGCCAGGTGTGCCCCAGTTCCCTGAAATTCTTGTCTGCTGTTCATCACAGCAGTTGTTAAGACAGCAAAACACTGGGGGTGCCTGGGTGGCTCAGTTGGTTAAGCGTCTGACTTCAGCTCAGGTCATGATTTCAGGATTCATGGGTTCGAGCCCCGCGTCGGGCTCTGTGCTGACTGCCAGCTCAGAGCCTGGAGCCTGTTTCAGATTCTGTGTCTCCCTCTGTCTCTGACCCTCCCATGCTCATGCTGTCTGTCTCTCTCTCTCAGAAATAAATAAAACATTAAAAAAAAAAAAAAGACAGCAAAACACTGGACACTATCTAAATGTTTTAGAGGACTGATGAAACTGGTCCAGTCAGGACAACAGAGCACTATTTAGCCACTTTAAAATGAAGATGTGTATCTAAGTGTGTGGAGATGGAACAGCCGCCCAGAGAGAATAAATGAACAAATGTAGGACAATGAGTCTAAACACACACACACACACACACACACACACACACACTCAAATGTTGCTATCCATGAAAAATTTCTGGAAGGATGCCCAAGAAAGTTGGAAATGGCTACCTCCATTTGGAGAAGGGAACTAAGGGACTAAGGGCCTGGGGTGGTCACTTTTCATGATACAAACTCCTAAACTAGTTGAAATAAAAGTGTGTGTGTGTGTGTGTGTGTGTGTGTGTGAGAGAGAGAGAGAGAGAGAGAGAGAGGTATAACTTTTGTAAGTTCTATTAACTTTCTAGGCAATGTTCTCAGGGTATTCTTCTAAGTGGTTTTAAGACAGAATTACCAAAAGTCCTAAGCTTGTTCCCATACTTAGAAAACAGACAATCTGATTATGCCTACAGTTGTCAAAATGTGGAGGCAATGTGCGAAAAAACTAAATATGCTCATCTTTCAGAGGGAGATCTACTGAGATGTATATACAGAAGTGCAGCCAAGGAACTGGGTCAGCCTCCCACCAGGCTGGAAATAAAGCAGAGCAAGGAAATGAGCTGTTCACTCTTCTTGGTGGTGAAGGGGGGCAGTGCTCAGGGGTGCTCTGCACTTTAAAAAGAGACACATCAGTCCAGATCCACAGAACCACCCCAAAGCTCTGGGAATCATGTTGTTTCCTAAATATTCTGCATCAAGTTTAACCCAGCCTCTGTTCTCTCTGGGCCCAATCAGTATTCCAGAGCTTCAAGGAACCAAAACAATATGCCTGGGTACAGAGCACTGACTTGAACAAGAAAGGTCACTTAAACATCATCTAGCCTCCATATAGGGAACTTGTCTCTGGGTCCCTCTGCCTGATGGTACTATATGCCTGCACTTTAATAATCTGACCACCTTTTTTTTTTTACAGAACAGGTTACCTTCACTTACAAAATTTCTCTTTGTTTTCATGTATCTCAAGATTTAATAGGAAAGATATTTCACTACAAATTCATGAGACAGGATGGCAAAATCTTGTTGCCGTTCCCTCCTAGGCATCTCAGCCTGGAGGGTGTTCAGAAAGGTACTCGGACCAAGGGGAAAACCAAGATGGTGGGCAAGGTGAAGCCTCTAGTCCATGAAACCTGTTCCAGATTCTGTGTCTCTGTCTCTCTCTGACCCTCCCCTGCTCACACTGTCTCTCTCTCTCAGAAGTAAATTTTTGAAAAACGTTTAAAATTAAAAAAAAAAAAAAGCATTTGTGTTCAACACATTTCTTCCTGAATTCTGATATGGTTGAAGAATATGTGTTCACAATGTTCCTTCTCACTGCCATGCCTACTAAGCTAGCCAGCTCTGGTCTATTCAGAGATTTTACTTCACTTGCAAGGTGTGTGTGCGTGCATGCGCGCACACACACATGCATGTATGAGCACGCAACTTTTCCCTTTATGATCTCTGATCTTTGTTCCAGTGGCACAGGGCACTAAAGAAAACCTGTTTATAAACGATTTTGGTATATGATGCTTTTCTTTTTGAAACCAGCAGCTAAAATGACACCTGTGAATTCGATTAGTTATGTACGCTTTGCCCTGAGACCTCACATACACCAAAGCTGGCTGCATTTCTCTGCATTCTCTCTGCTTAAGTGACCACAATCCTTTCTAACCAGCAGGCCCTTTTTATTCACCAATCTGGAGTGGGGCATTGGTGTGAACTTTTAGTTGGGGAGGATTCCGAATCTCCTGCCCACGTCCAACTCTCCCCCACAAGATGGATGTGTTGACCGTTGCCTCGAATACAAATAGTTTCATCATGGGCTTTTCTCACAGGGCTTGTTTTTTAATGTTTCACTATCTCATTGATACTTTCTCCAAATCTTCCATGCCATTCTCAAAGTCTGAAACTCCAAACTGGAGTGCAGCCTCCAGCACAGACTGTTCACAGCCTGGTGTGGGATCACCTCCTTCCACTCTGTAGCTTCTATGGGGGTCTTCTCCCCTCTGCAGATGCCAGCATTCCGCCACTGCCCGTGCCAGCCTGCAGAGCCTGCTGACTCATGCTTATGTTGTGATCTGCTAGGACCCTGAATCTTCTGCTCCTCCATCAGGACAGCCACCACCCACTTCATGGAGCACTCTGCCCATCCCGTTCCGGGGTCTCCGCTCTGACCTGATGACAAGCCTCCCGCAAATCTGCTCTGCTTCCCCTGGCCCCGCCCTCCGCCCCCCACAGCCCCCTGCATGTGGCTCACCTGGAAGACGTCGTTGGCACACTTGCGGCACAGGTTGTGCTGGCAGGGCAGGATCACCACCGGTTTGGAGAACATCTCCAGGCAGATGGGACAAATGAGCTGCTTCTCCAGGTTGTCCATGCTGTGTGCATCCCCTAGCAGCGGCTTGAAACCCACTGTGAAGTTCATCCCCTCAGCGATCGTGCCTGCCCTGGCCTCGGCCTTGGTCCTGGCCTTCCCTCACTGCCTCTGGACCCTTCCTCGTTTAGACGGTCCACGGATTCTTGTTCCCTTCTACTGCTCACTCTTGAAATAGCTCTGCTATCTCTCCTGTCCCCTCCTCCAACAATTCACCTCGTCCTCAGATAGCTGTTTTCAGACACTTCTCTGTCCCTCTGTATTCTTTGCTCTGTAACTCAGCCAGGCACATGTAGCTTTATCTATCTTTCCCTCCCTGAGTGACTCTGTCCCTGGAAATTTCTCCTTTTGTTCCCCAAATGACTCTTGTTCACTCTATGGGCAGCACTGTTTGTCCCTCTCTTCCCAGAGAGGAGATTAATTTTAACATGGGGGTAGGGAACAAGGGGCATCTGCATGACATTCCAACTCCCAATTTAGCTCATGTAAGGCGAGCCACAGCTGTCACCAAGTGAGTGACCCTGACTCACTCGGGAATGGGTGACTCCCTTAAGCCAGAGCAGGGATGAGTTTCACTGTTTATGGTGAAAGGTAGACCTGCAAAGGTGTCAGGCTCTCACACTCAGAAGGCTCCTATGAGCCCCTGCCACCCCCCACCCCCACCCCATGCTCTGGCTTAGGCTCTTCTTCCACAGCAGTGATACACAATCTAAGCTGGCCTGGATGAGGGGGACCATGCATGGCTCAGGGTGGCAGGAAAGATGTCGCCAGACCTACAGTCAGTGAAAGTTTCTGCCTCCAAGGCATAGCCAGTGACCTTTACCTTCTTCGGCTGAACCCTATAATTCAGAACAGGAGCATCAGAAACTAGAGAGAAAGGCTCTGGTCCAACACTTCTGGTCCATTGTTGTTCTTGCCCAGAACCTTCTTACACCACCCTAGGAAAAAAAGCTAAGAAGGCTAGAGCTGACAGTCGCACCAGGGCCTGGAACGACCTCATGAGCATGCCTCTGAGAAAGTGTGGGAATTTGGTCCATGAACACATCACTGGAGCCACTCCAAGGACTTTAAATTTGTTAGGAAATCGAGAGAAGCTGAGCTGAGCAGAAGGGACCTGAGTGCCAGGAACCTATTTTGGGTACCAGGGGAATTGGTCTCCAGGGAAATTTTAGAGCACTGACAAAATCATAATCACAAGGCTCCGGGAAGTCTCTGCCCCAACTCCACAGTTGTCCTGGCCTCCTCCTCTCCAAGGCAGGCTGGTCTCAGATGTGAGCACTAGCCCTCTGTCTTTTTCTCCCCAGGCCTTTTTCTCTATCCCAGGCACAATTAGTCTTTCTTGGGCCCAACAGATGGACTGGGATTGGACAAAAGCTCTTTTATTTACTGACATTCTTTAGCCCTTCTCCCAGTCAGGAGAGAGGTTTGAGGAGTTACTGGGCTCTGACCTTGGGTGAACAGGAAAATAAATGGTGTGGAGAGGATACCAAACAGGCAGTGTGAAGAGGCATGAGTGGTAAAAAGGGTCTGGAAAAGTATAATCTCCCTATCACATGTTTCACGTCCCTGTTTTAAGCACAAAATATATGATGGTCAGTCTGCATAAGACATGGTAAAAAGGATGAAGGCAAGCAGGCACGGATATGTGAACTTCAGCTAATGCTAAGGGGTGCTGTGCTGTGGTGCAATCCAGGGAGAATCCAAAGGTGGGAGAACTACCCTTATATCTCAAAAGCATCCATACCTTGCAGGGTTGACTCATGGTGGCATAGAATAAGGCTGACACGGTCAAGTGCATGGACACCAGAAGAAGGTGAGACCAGCCCTAGAAAGGTGTGCTGGCATAGGAATGAGACTGATGCTTAGAGTTCTTGGTGCAGAGGTGCAACAAAGGAGGTTAGCTGCTCTAGTAGCTCCGGGAAAGGATCCACCCTGCTCAGTTATCAGGACCTTGGTGGAGATATCACAAGTGACTCAGGGACCCTACCAGCTGAAATTGGCTCAAATCCCAAGGTAGGCACAGGAAAAAGAATGCTGGAGAAAAGTCTGTCACCACTGCCTGAGACCTCATAAGGGTAGGGATGGGAGGGCTCCTCTCTAAACTGGTTAAAATTGGGACTGGACCTGAAAAGAAGAGTGGCTGGGTGACCCTGTATTGCCAGAGTCAGTGATACCATCAAGGTCAGAGGCGGCATCCTCACTGGGATGGATGCCATCAATGCTTCTGAAGTTGGGATTCTTATAAGAAGAGGGGCAAATCAGGGTCAATGTCAGGACAGGGCTACTTGCTCCTCTCCTCAGCGTTATCAAGTGGACTGGGTGGCAGAAGGCACCTGGGGGCAAAAGAAATCGGCGTCTTACTAACAAGAAAGAATGACGATCCAGAATTTAAAGCAATTCCTCTGTGGATAAAGATATAAACATCTGAAATCCACAGTGTAAAATATAAACTTTCTACTAATGACTCATCAGAAATTAGTCTATGTTCTTTTCTTATACCTTGATTTTGGCTGCATTTTAGTTTTCAGATATACCTCATTTCTCTTCATCTTTTAGGCATAATATTCATTATTATCTTCCTCTCTTCTAAAATTTCTTTTGTTTCCTATGGTGGAATTTGAAAAACACATATATCAATATTTAATAACAAGTTTTAGTCCAGGGGTGAGAAAAGCATCCCTTTGCAGTTACTCATCAGCATCACTAGGTGGCACTACAGTGAACTTCAATCAAGCCACATTTCAAAGTTTAACTGCTTAGGGCCGGGATAATCTGACACTTCATCTTCCTTTGGAGTAAAGGCAGTAGACTTCATCCACTAGCTTGTCTTCAACGACTGCCTTTTCTAGGCACTCTCCCATCCATTCCTTACCCTAACTCCCCCCGAGTCCCAGTTCCTTAGCTTAACAGTCATGAGAGGCCAATATTACATTCAAACTCTCCATTGGTGGCAAAAACCCTTCAGAAATGGGTGTATCCCCTTCTCTTCCTTCACTTTGCCTCAATGTTGACTTGAGTCTCCAATATTATGGGTTCACGGCTTCACTCCCAGCTAGTCTTTCATTCCTAACCCAGTTCTTACCTCAAGCCCTGTCTATGGTCCTCACCTGACCTGGGAGGCTGATTCTGGACATTCTGCTGATATTTTCTAGCAATGTCCTCAGACGGTGGCTTAAGTGTTCCACAGCAAAAGCAGCAACAGCAGCAGCAGCAGCAGCAGGTGAGCAGAGCACACAGGAGGACTAGTGTCTGAAAGGTAGGAAAGAATGGCCTTGACCCAGCAGTTCTAGATTTTCATTCCAGCTCCCCTCCCTGAATCCCCCCAGCACCCAGAAAATGAGACAGCAGAAGCATTTGCCCTAGGAGAAGAGGCTCAGCTCTTCAAGAAGAGGAGGGTCACCCCTCCTTCCTTATTCTTAAAGGACTAGGAGGAATTGTATACCTTGAACCAACAACTATTCAGTATGAAATAGTAAGTGACGCCTTCTTCGCCAAAGTGCTCATATATATATATTCCCAGCGAGCCATGCCGGTCGTAGATTTTCCGCTTCTTGGGGTCACTCAGTATGGAGTGGGCTGTGTTGATTTCTTTGAATATTTCTGTTGCTTGAGCGTCCCCTGGATTCTTGTCTGGATGATACTTCAAGGCCAGTTTCCTAGTCAGGCAATACCCAAAAGGAGGGTGGGGAGAGGATGGCTGGGGAATGGCTGGGGAGGGAGGGTAGGATGAATGACAGGGATAGGTCTCTGGATGTGAAGAAAGAATGCATGATATGTGATGCCAAGGATGGAGGCAAGCAGCCCAGGTCTAAATTCAGTCCCATGCCACAGTGAAATGGATGATGGCTCCGTGTGACCCAAAGTGAGGGCTCGAGGATTTAAAAATGGGTCAGAAAGCAAGGTAGAAAGAGAAAGGTTTAAGGGGGAAATCCCAGGGTAAGAGGTAAGTGTAAGGGTAAGAAGCTGAAGTCTAAACCTGTAGGCCTTTTTGATGTCTTCTGGTGAGGCGCCCTTCTTAAGCTCCAGCATCGCATAGTGGGTGGTGCCACTTTTGGACAGCCGGTGGGCCGCTTCATCCAGATGGGCCATGATCTGGGTCAGAGGAGAAGCATTTGTGAGAACTTCCACAGGTGAGGCCTCAGAGAAGTGAGACTCGCAGCGACAGGAAACCCATCGCCTTCATTGGCCAGTCAAGTAAAATGACTCCAAAGAGACAAGTATAAGACAACAGTGAGTGGGCTCTGTGACCAGCAGGAGAGCGCAGGTGACCAGAAAGGACATCCAAATTCAAATTTTGAAGAGGAAATGTCTCCTCACATTTCCCAGCATCCTTCAGCTACACAGCCCTCCAGACACACCCTGCCTCGTAAGCAAGGGGAGGCCCAAACCATGGGAAGAAGTGGATTTTGTCCAGAAGGACTGGCACCTGAAGCAAACGGCCTGACCCAGCTCACTGGGGCAGCCCAGTCCTCGTGCAGGCGGTGTCAGGGATCGGGGAGATGCACAGTTCCCAAGACAGAAACAATCCAGACCAAATCCTGAGCCACCTGAGAAGTCAGGTGTCCCGAAAGCCAGGCCCAAGGATGCTGCTGCGGCTATGCCAGAGACCTTCTTCTTCTCCCTAGCCTCACCTCTCAACCCTCAGAGGCGGGGCAGCAGGGACAGCACTGGGGGCGGGGGGCGGGGGGGTGACTCCAGGGATGAAGCCCCAAGCGAAAGGGGGAGCTGTGGCAGCAACCAGCCAGGGGCCAGGGAGCAGGGCCCCAGAGGGTGGGAGAGCGCCCAGGCCGGAATGTTCTGGTTCCCAGGTGGCCTCTGGCTCTGTGTGGACTCCCCGCCCGGCCTGGCGCTCTACTTCTACCTCAGGGTCGCTCTCTTCAGCTGGGGAGGCCTCGCACAACCTCCATCCGGGTGTGAAACTTCACACCGCAGAGGTCCAGTGCGCAACTGCGCTTGTGCGCGACGCCAACCTTCCGGGTCGCTTTTTGGCGCCGCCGGAATGTCTGGAAGGCGAGGCTACGCGGACGCTGGGACTTATTTCACTCAGGGGAAGCCTGGGCGGAGATCAGTCCTGTTCCCGCGCGACCCCTCCAGCTCTTCGGGTGCCTCCAGCTCTTCCGGTGCCTCCAGCTCTTCCGGTGGGCGTGGCCTCCAGTGCCACCTCTTCTCCCGTGGACGGGGATCACCAGTCCTCGTCCCGCGCGCAGTGCTCATCGACTCACTTAAAAAAGGATGTTGGGTTTGCCCGCCGAGGCTATGTAAGAGGTACGGCTCTTGCTGGAGCCTTTCTGAAGAAGTGTATTACCTTCCGAGTAAATTTTCAGAATTTAGAGGCCTCCACTTCGTCCTTTCTTTCCCTTCTACCTGGAAACGCCTACACATCCTTTAAGACCCACCTTGAAGGTCAGTATTCCTGGGAATCCTTCCTTCATTTCCCTAGTTGTTCCCACCTTGCTCTGTAAAAGCATTTATCTTATTATATTGTAATTACTAGCTTGCACGTTCCCTTTAAATGATAGCTTGAACGTTTCCAAAAGTCACTACTGTTCTTCAAAAGCTTCATTTAAATACGATTATATCATGAGGATGTGCCATTATGTATTTATATAATCCAGATTGGATACTTAAGTTGTCCCTAACCATTTGATAGTGTAATAACCTTACAATGAAAATTCTTTTTTTAAAATATTTTATTTATTTCTGAGAGAGAGAGAGACCATGAACAGGGGAGGGTCAGAGAGAGAGGGAGATACAGAATCTGAAACAGGCTCCAGGCTCTGAGCTAGCTGTCAGCACAGAGCCCGACGCGGGGCTCAAACCCACGAACCGCGAGATCATGACCTGAGCCGAAGTCAGACGCTTAACCGACTGAGCCACCCAGGCGCCCCATGAAAATTCTTATCTATAAATCTTCGAATAAATGTCTTCCCTGTCCCTTTGAGGTGGATTCCTGGAAGGGAAATTATTGGGTCAAAGCAAATTTTTTTTGAGACTCTTACCCCATGTTGCCAACTTTCTTTCCAGAAAGGTACCACAAGTACCAATTTACATCCCTGCCTGCAGGGCTTGAGAGCACCTATCTCCACCTGACTTCACTTCCTGTGATCACCTGTAGGAGGCAGTGTTTCCACCACCTATAATATACCACTTCCTAATTTTGGTTTTCTTTACAGAGGAGCACTCAATGGCTTCCGTAACATGTGATTGAAAGAGCTTTGTTATTTCAATAATATTTCTCTGTTATACCTCGTGTGGCTTTTGTGGCTCTCTTCCCTTTATTACACTCTTCTGTGCACATTACATCCCCTTCAAGGTTTTAAGTGATAAAGCAGTATCCATCCCAAGAGATGTGAGCCATCTGAGTCCATATACTATAGGCACAATGGCCAGTGAATTAACAAATCTATTTCTGTAGATCTGTGATCAGTGTAGGGGGTGGGGAAGAAAATCTTTTGGCATCAGCCACCTAGTTGATAGATTCTGGGTCAGAGGAGTTTATAAGTTAATCACCTAAAACAAAGGAGCTGAAGCTGACAATTTTTTTTCATGGTTCGTTCTATGATACATTCCCCTAGCTAACTTCCAGCCTTTCATCACCGTCATGGATGGGAGAATGAGCAGAGCAACCTAGGCTGTTTCTTTATACTGGGAAGACAGCACAAGGCACTAGAAGTGCAGAGGACTTACAATTAATTGCTTGCCTCAGTTTCCAGGACCTGCGTGCTCTGGCCCCCGCCTCTCACTCTAGCTCTGTTAAGCACCACTGTTGTGCTTGCTCTGGTCGCTGCTGCACTGCTTTTCTGTCAGTTCTTTGAAGACACCATGTTCCCTCCCATGTCAGGGGACTTAGGCCAAGTTTGCTCCTCTGCCTGGAAGATTCTGCCTCAAGCTGTTTGCTAGCTGAGTTCTCATTCTTCTAGGATCTCAGCTTCGGATCCTCAGATATGCCTCTCTCTCTCTCTCTCTCTCTCTCTTTTTCTTTACTTTTTTTTTTTTTAAGTAGGCTTCACACCTATCCCGGAGCTGGTTGGGCCTGAACTCCCAACCCTTGAGATCAAGACCTGAGCTAAGAGCAAGAGTCGGACATTTAACTGACTGAGCCACCCAGGCATGCCATCCCCAGATAGGCCTTCTAAATTGAGTTCCACTTGTCCCTCCCTACCTCCTAACACCTTCACCATGATTTGTGAACATATGTTTATTTGTGTGTTGATTTGTTGAAGGTCTGCCTTCCCTAGTACAAAATATAACAAATACAAGTCTGTGAAGGCAGGGACCTTATGTTTGTTCACCATTGTATCCCCAGCACCTAGAACCATGCCTGGTTCACAGCAAGTGAGTTAATGATTTGTTGGATGAGCTATAGTAGGGGGAGCCCTCTGCTGGTCCAATGTAGGCCTAGATGTTGAGCCATAGGAAAAATTCCCTAGGGCAGAAGCACTTAACTTGGGAATTGGAAGACTCAGAGCCCATTTTCCTCATATGATCCTGGACAAGAAGAGACATGAGGGTTAAGAAAAAGAAGGTGATAGGGAAGATAGTATTGATGATTCTGAGCTCCGTGTTTCTTGTTTGTCTTAGTCTCCCTCCAGTTCCTAACACAGTTCCTGGGATATTGTAGATGCTCAATGAATGTCGGTAGGTTGAATGAATGTTGTATGTCTTTTCAGAGGCACTTTAACCTAATAATATCTTTTTATTCTCAGAGCAACCATGAGAGGTGGTGTGATCACATTCCTGCTCCATAGCAGAAGTGAGCCCAGAGAAAGAGGGCAAATTAGGTTCTGAGAAGAGTCAGTAAATATCTTCCAGATCTTGCCAGAGGCTCCAGAATGTTATTACTTCTTATCTTTGCCCTCTGACATTCTAATTAATTCTAATCATAGTTTGCTGGCTCTTGAAAGCCATTATCTTCTGAGCCTCTACTCTGAATGCAAAGACTCTGCAGCCTAGTGGCTGCAGAGATGGGCATAGGGCAGGCAAGTCAGCCTGACATCCTTTGCTAGAACCTCTTCACTTTGCCTTCACCTAGAAACAGACCCCTTGCGGCTCTGTGTCTCTGCACATGGTCTCTTCTAACACCCAGAACAGTATCAGGAAGAACACATAATCTCAGAGTCAGAAGCCTTAGACCTTGGTTTTGGCTCTGGCTCTGATGAGCCATGTGATCTTGAACAAGTCACTTAATCTCTGAGACTCTTTCTTTTTCTAAAACCTGTGCCTCCAGAGGGTTGATGTCAAAACCAATTAGATGTGGTTGTAAAAAGAACAGAAAAAATAAAAATAACTATGCTAAAGAATGATTTCAGACTAGGGGCGCCTGGGTGGCTTAGTCGGTTAAGTGTCCGACTTTCGCTTAGGTCATGATCTCGCGGTTCGTGGGTTCGAGCCCCGCGTCGGGCTCTGTGCTGACTGCCAGCTCAGAGCCTGGAGCCTGTTTCAGTCTATGACTCCCTCTCTCTCTGACCCTCCCCTGCTCACGCTGTCTCTCTCTCTCTCCTAGAAATAAATAAAAACATTAAAAAAAAAAATTAAAAAAAAAAAAGAATGATTTCAGACTAAAGCCTTCTCTAGAATCATTTACCCTTAAGTCACTGATCTTAGAGTTTACTATCTCGCAGAGCCATTTGGTCTCCCCTGGAGAAAATCAAGAAGCATCCCTTATTTACCCACAAACAGCTAAAGTTTTACTCATATAGCTGGAATACCCGTATACATACAGACAGCAGACATTGGCATATTTATACCCAAAATATCATGTTCTTGAGCATATGCAGCGGGAGAGAGAGATCATAATCTGTCATACCCAACCACTAGGTTCTAGAATTGTATAGTTTTCGAGCTGGAAAAGACCTCAAGCTTTAACTCCCATCTAACGCCTTCATTTTGTAATTGAGGAAAGTATGGCTCAGAGAGAAGGACTGACTTACTCAAAGTCAACCAGTAAGGTCCAGACCTAACCTGAGCCTAATTTTTTTTTTTTTTTTTTTTTTTCNCAGGCTCCAGGCTCTGAGCTGTCAGCACAGAGTCCCATACGGGGCTCGAACCCACAGATCGTGAGATCAGGAACTGAGCTGAAGTTGGACCCTTAACCGACTGAGCCACCCCGGCGTGCCCCTTCTCACTTTAAAATTGAGGTCTAGAGGGGCGCCTGGGTGGCTCATTTGGTTAACTGTCCGACTTCGGTTCAGATCATGATCTCATGGTTCGTGGGTTCGGGCCCTGCGTCGGGCTCTGTGCTGACAGCCAGCTCAGAGCCTGGAGCCTGCTTTGGATTCTGTGTCTCGCTCTTTCTCTGACCCTTCCCTGCTCATGCTGTCTGTCTGTCTCTCTCAGAAATAAATAAAACATTTAAAAAAATAAAATAAAATAAAATTGAGGTCTAGAGACAGACCAAAGCTATAGTGGATATTCACCTCCCTTCATGATGTCAAACAATGTCCCTCTTTACCCCTTCCAGTTGAAGGCTTGCTCACTTCATGTGGCCAGAAACATCATTGGTACAGTTTGTTTGCCTGTCCTCCCTGCAGCAGACATCTCAGGGTGGGAGCTGGAGGGCTTCCAGCTACAGAGGCTGCTGCATACCCCTGTCCTCTGTGCCCAGACCGCAGACCTAAGGGCAGACTGACAGCACAGCTGCCTCACCTGTACAATTTTGATAGTAGTGTGCACCTTTTAGGGCTGTTAGGAGGACTAAATACTTAATTTGAATAGTGCTTGGCACATGGTAAGTGCTATGTTGTTGTCATTGTCATTGTCACCACCATCATTATCATCATCCTTTCCATCTGGTCACCTCCCAATTTTGTAAAGAGAGGAGTTGCTTTTCATTTCATCTCTAGAAGGAAGGGAAAATTCAAGGTCCTTCCTCTAGGAAGATTTGCAAATTGTCATTGGAATCCTTCCATCCCTTTCTGTATCCTTCTCTCAGCCTCTTAGAACCCCATTTCCTTGTTTCCCTACACAGTACCCTCGTGCTGCCCTCTTACTATCCAAAATATCCCTGCCGGGGCTCCCAAAACAGCCAGAACTCTGAAATTACCTGTCTCACTTCTCCTCCTTTCAGTATTTCTAATAAAAACTATTACCTCCATAAAATGAGCTCATCCCTAAGGGCTAGGTGGAAAGCAGTCTGTTTAAAACACTATAATTCAGGGGCGCCTGGCTGGCTCAGTTAGTGGAGCATGTGACTCTTGATCTTGGGGCTGTAGGTTTCAGCCCCATGTTGGGTGTAGTGATTACTTAAAAATGAAATCTTTTTTTTTATGTTTATTTTATTTTTGACAAAGAGAATGTAGGTGGGGGAGGAGGAGGAAGGGGCAGAGGACCTGAAGCAGGCTCTGCACTGACAGCAGAGAGCTGATGCAGGGCTTGAACTCACGAACCGTGAGATGGTGACCTGAGCTGAAATCGGGCACTTAACCAACTGAACCACTCAGGCACACCAAGATTGCAGTTTTTAAATGGGTAAGCAGAGAGAGCTGGTGAAGGTGATATTTGAATCAAGACCTAAAGCAGGTCCTCAGGTGAGTCATGAAGACATCTGACAGAGTACATTACATATAGATGAGTAAATGCAAAGGTCCTGAGGTGGGAGCATGCCTGGTGTGTTGTAGGGCCTGCATGAATGCCGCAGTGCCTGGGTAGGGAGGTGGGAGTAATAGGAAATGAGATAAGGGGGCCTATGGGGCTTCGTAGGCCATTGGAAAACCTGTGACCGGTACTCAGTGACGTGAGGAGGTGATGGGATCTGGCCTAGCTGCCTAGTCACTGGATTGAGAACAGATTGTAGGGCACTAACGGTGGGAAAAGGAAGACAACCAAAGAGGCTACTGCAGTATTCAAGAAGACAGATGGTGGGGCGCCTGGGTGGCTTAGTCGGTTAAGCGTCCAACTTTCGCTTAGGTCATGATCTCGTGGTTCGTGGGTTTGTGCCCCGTGTCAGGCTCTGTGCTGACTGCCAGCTCAGAGCCTGGAGCCTGTTTCAGAGTCTGTGACTCCCTCTCTCTCTGACCCTCCCCTGCTCACGCTGTCTCTTTCTCTCTCCTAGAAATAAAAAAAAATTAAAAAAAAAAAAAGACAGATGGTGGGGGCAGGATTTGCTGACAGATTGGATGTGGGGTGAAAATAGAGGCAACAAGGGTGATTCTAAGGTTTCTGACCTGAGCAAATGAAAGGACAGAGTCACCATGTTCAGACATGGGAGGCCAGCTGAAAGAAAAGGTTTGGGATGGGGTGACAATCAGGAGTGTAGTTTTAGATCAATGAAGCTGGAGATGCTTATTAGATGTTAAGGAGGTAAGGTCAAGTTGACATTTGGGTATTTGAGTTTGAAGTTCAATGAGAGATCTGGGGATCATCATATAGATGCCATTTTATTTTTTTAAGGTCTTTTAATTTTTTTAAATATGTATTTTGGGGGAGAGCGCGAGGGAGGGGCAGACAGAGGGGGACAGAGGATCTGAAGCAGGCTCTGTGTGGCTAACACGTCAACAGCAGGGAGCCTATGTGGGTCTCAAACTCACAAAGTGCGACATCATGACCTGAGCTGAGGTCACATGCTCAACTGACTGAGCCACCTAGGTGCCCCATTTTAAAGTTCTTTTAAATAGAAAATTTCAAAAAAAATAGAATGGCACAGTGATCCCACATCTACCCACCAATGAGCTTCAACAACCATTGCTTTCTGTGGTTTCTAGATAGTATTTTAAGCCTTGAGACTTGATTCCATGGGAATGAGTGTAGAAAGAGAAGAGGGTGGCCAGGTCCTGGATCACTCCAGCATTAAAGGGTTGAGAAGACAAGGAACCAGCAAAAGAGACTGAGCATAAGCAGCCAGTGAAGTAGGAGAAGAACCAGATTTGGGTACCCTGGAGGCCAAGTGAAGAAACAATTCCTAAATAAAGATGTGATTACAGTCTGATAAGTGCTGAGGAAGAAAAAGAAGTGTGCAGTGAGTTGTGTAACATGAGAACTAACCTAGTCTGAGGGTCAGGAAAGGCTTCAACCAACCAGCTCCTTTTTTCTGGGATGGCTTTATCCAGGACTATGTGTCAGCCACTAGGGGGCGCTTGGGACACCGTGATGAGAAAGGTAATTCCTGCCTTTAGGGAGCTTGTATTCTAGTGAGGAGACAGGCAAGCAAATCATTTTGTTCCAGTGTGCTGAGTGTTGCCAGCATAGAAGCACAGCAGCCCTTGAGAGCACCAGGAAAGGGCACATAACTCAGCCTGGTGGGGAAGTCAGACAGGCTTCCTGGAGGTAACACCTGGGCAGAAAATGAAGTAGAAATTGGACACTCTCCTTATCTCTGTCCATACCCTTCAGCCTGGCTTGGCCCTTTCAAGTGTTAACCCCTTGCTGGCGTTCTTGGATTCCAAATCTTGTCTGAGATCTCAAGCCCAGCCTAAATCCTGGCTCCAGGGCTGGACTTTGCTCTCTTTCTCTCTCAGTAGGAACTGGTCCAGGCTGGGTTCCCTGAAGCTGCCTTCTGACCCGCTCTCCCACCCTCTGCTCTGCACTGACCTATCCTCCTGGGAACTTCCAGGGCTTCCTGTCTCCTTTATCCCTTTGGGACTCAAAGTGGCCTAAGGAATCTTTTTAGGGAAAATTGATACCGGAGGCAGGACAGGACAGACATTAAGAACATGTAGGTTAATCAGTAACCAAAGGCTGCAGAATAGAAATCTCTTGCAATCAAGTTAAAGCCAGGCGGGGGAGGAAATGCACGTATCTTGTCACCAGGAATCCCCAGTTATCCTAGAAAAGTACAGGGCGGGAAGTGTTTAGTAAACGTTGAATGAATAGTTCTTACAAGGTTTCAGTTCCCTACAGCAGCCCTAAGCTGCCCTTCTAACTCCTGCATAATTTTCCTCGCTCCTAACCAGGTGTAGAACGCCTTCCTCAGACCTGGCATTCAAGAGGACCCTGTGCAAAGATTTTTATAGGGCCACTTGATGGCTCTTTGAGAAACAGGTGCAAGCAGTCTGTTTCTCTGCCAGGCTTTTCCTGCATAAATTTCCAAGCACAGGCAACTGTTGGTATTCTCCCCGCTGGTGCCCTCAGTTTCTGGAGGCGGCACGTCCCAAGGCCCAACACCGAGGGAAACGCGCCGCAGAGGGCAGCCCTGTATTCCATCTGCTCCCACGCGTCTTTCCCCGCCGCCTGCTCGCTCCCTGCCCTGTGGTGGGGCGCGCGTGTGCCTGCGTCTGCGCCCCCTCCCGGGAACCCGAGACTGCTGTGTGCGACTGTGGACTGCCCAGGAAGGGAAATCCCGGAGGAAGCCATTGTTGTTAGGTCCCGTGTTGTCGTCACTTGCCGAGGCATGGCTAGAAGCCCCTTCCCCGCACGGGGCTCTGCGCTTTCTCCGCGTTCTCGAGCTTGCCTGCCCTGGCCGCTTCGGGTGAGGCTACAGCCTCCTAGCCCTGGAGTGCGCGGTGGCCTCTCCGCACCCCAGTTCCAGGGGGAGGGGGGCCTCTCAGAATTGGGGAATCCCCAGGCCTGATTCAGAGCTTCGAAAACCGACGGCACCAAGCGGGACACGCCAGGACCCTCACCCAGGCGGGCTGGGCTTGAGTTCCACCCCGCTCCAACAAGGACCTACAAGGTGACCTTGGCTGGTGGCTTCCCCTGTTGCCATCTCCGTTTGCACCCCCACGACCCTAGGAAGTAGCTGAGGCCCCACTCCTCTAGGAGAGGGTGGAGGGAGAAAGGACCCCCACCCTCACTCGCTTGTGTGCTTTGGGCTGGGCCTTCCACGGGGAATTGGGGAGTCTGGGGGAGGGTGCGCTGGCCCTCCGCACGGCGTGGGTGGAGACGCGATGCGGGGGGGGGGGGTTGTAGACCCCTTGGTTCTAACGTTCTGCACCGTTCCCCACCGTTCCCCGGAGCAGTACGCTCCCTTAGTGTACGCCGCCCGCAAACCTTGGCAAGGGCCTCACTCTCCCCCGCCCGAACAGCCAGCCCAGCTTGCCTAATCCGTTCAAGCCTCACCTCCTCCGCGAAGCTCTCCCGGCTTAACCCTATCTCTTCCAACCACTCTATCTGGCACGTGCTCCTGCTGTTTGTTCGGTGGTTTATTTTGGGGCGGAGGGGGGGTAGTGTACAAGCAATTGCAATGTTTGGGATAATAACGAGGCTAGGTGTCTATTCCCAGAACCCTACATGAAGGACGCCCAGTGTGTTCTTCATGAAGGGTGCCCATTGACGGATGGGTTTCTCTGCTGGACTCACCACCAAACACTCCCACCCTCCACGCTTCCCCTTCCCAGTTCACTTTTCCCCCTCCTCCTCCAGACCCTCCTCTTCAGAGTGTCACAGCTTGAAAGGCACGATGCAATCCCCACCTCCATTTCATTCTACAGTGGCGGCAGGTTTGAGGGGCGGAGGGCGCTGGGCGTTTGAAGGTTTGACTCTAGGCTTGACCACCCGCTTTGCTGTAAGTCCCTCCTTCCCCGGGGACTTCCGTTAAAATGAGGCAAAATGAGGTAATGCCCAGCCAGGTGCCAGGGGTTCAGAGGTAAGGAATCACCTGCTGACAAGCTGCAGCCTCCCTCCAAGAACAGTGGCTTGTGACCAGAGAGGTGGCATCGCTCTTTCCTCCTCGGGTTGCCCCAGCCAGAGTGACAAGACTGCGACGCGCGCTCTCTTCAGTCGCCAGCACGGCGCCCTGAACTGGAGAGGGAAAGAGGAGGGGGCTCCAGTCAGCCTTTTATTCACCGGCTGCATGACCTTAGACGCTTCCTCCTCTGCAACTCAGTTTACTCATCCGAAAAATAGGGATAGTAATGGATTGGAGGAGAGCAGGAAGCTTGTCACCCAAAGTCTCTATAAAAATAAATGATAATGAGCGGTTCAGTGCTTGGCAGCAGATTTTGCTTGCAAATTCCGACCCCACATCCTCCACAGAGGGGTTTCTGGCCGCAGTCCCTGGAGTTCTCCCGGATGTGTCACTGCTCACCCCACACTCTTTCGGGTACTCTCGAGCTAGGTAATGGACCCGCACCTGTTTCTGCCTCCGTGTGGGGCGCTGAGCGACGACCCCACGCAGGCTTGCAAGGAGAGACGTTCCTTGGAAGATGGTTGGTCTGGAGGTGCCTAGGCTTGGGCGCCCGCTTTGGAACGGGCAGGCGGGGCTTGGGTGGGGGCGGGGCTAGTTTGACGAAGGGGAGGAGGCTATGGAGATTAGGCGTTCTCTAGAACCCTGCGGGGGCGCAGAGGGCTCGCGTCGCCCCCACCTGGCTCCGGCGCCTGGAAATGGGGCTTTGACTATGAGGCGGGGCTCCGGGGGTGGGGTTTAGGCGTGGGGGAGACGCCCGGCAGCCTGGAGGCGGGGCTTGGGGAGCTCGCCCCACGCGGGGCGGGGCTCCAAAGGCCGCGGGATCTGCAGTTCGGACTCCCCGCGCCACTGTCGCCGCAGTTCCCTCCACTCTGGTGGCCCCGCGGCCCTGCGGGGAGTCCGGGGGTCGGCTGGAAGCTCGGACTTGGTGCAGGGCCGGCCCCGCCTCTCCCTTCTTCAGTGGGGCCTAGACGGTCGGGGCCGCGGTGACATGGAGCCCTCTCCTGCCACGGGGGGCTCGGAGACCACTCGCCTGGTGAGCCCCCGGGACCGCGGCGGCGCCGGTGGCGGCCTGCGCTTGAAGAGGTAGGACAGACCTGGGCCGGCCCTCGGCCCGGGGGCGCCAGCCTCATGCCATCCGTCCATTTCGTTTGTCTCTCTCCGCGCGGCCCCGGCTGTCCGCCCCAGCGCCCCGCAACTCCCTCCGCTTCTCCGCTCCCGGCTCTGTGCTCTCCGGCTACATAGCCAACACCCCCCGATCCTCCCAGCAGCCTGCTTTGCCTCCTCCCAGCCACCTTCTTTTTCTCGGTCCCGCGAAACCGTTCCCTGGCGGGTTCCCGAAGCCTCGGGACCCTCCTGCCGCCCTCGCCGCATCTGACTTCTCCGCGAGCAACTGCTCCTCCGTCGGGCTGGAGTCCGCGCCAGGTGCCCCGATGTCTGCATTGCTCCAGACCCCTGGCAGTGCAAGCACCTCGCCTCCCAGGGTTCAGAGCCCCCTCTGCAGGCCCCTGGCCCTTCCCTCCGTGCGCTCGGGCTCGGGGCGCCCCCTCCAGCCATGGCCAGCTGTGCGCACCCGGGCCGAAGATGGGCCCGGGCTCCACAGCGGTTCTTCCCGGCCCCTGGGGGGCGGCGGCCGCCGGCAAGCGAGGGGGTGGCAGGGAAGGAGCAGGTGCGGTCTGGGCGGCAGGGGGTATTCCCGGCTCCGCACAGACGGGGCCGGGGGCGGCGAGGTGTGAAATGAGGCGCGCGGANAGCGGCCGCGCCAGGCCCATCCTGGCCACCTCCGCTGGCCATCTTGTCTGTTGGCTGACCGTCCGTTTGTCTCGGAAATTTGACAGCCTCTCCGGCTTTTTCTCTTTCTTCATTTCTCCTAATCGTTCTGTTTCCCTCTGAGCACCTTTCCCTTTGTCTCTGATGTGGTGCTTCTGGGTGTTTCTCGCTCTTTCCCTGGGTGGGGGCCATAAACCTGGGTGGGTGGGGGAGTGGATGAACAGAAGGGAGGACAGACTTCCCGTCTGACTCCTTCCTGCAGGGGACTGCAGACGTGGGCAGCTGTGGGGGCTCCAGCCCAGGCACCGGCTCTCTTCACCCATCCTTTTGATTCTGCTTCAGGCCTTTGTCCCCTGCCCACACCTGCGCCCTCTGACCCTCCCCTCTACCCCACTGTCATTTGTTGTTTGTTGGGGGTTTCAGAAGGCCAGCAGGAGAAAACTGCCTTGCCTTTCCTTCTCTCTAAACAGAATATAGCCC